>NW_021703781.1:57108261-57349644 GCF_005190385.1 Monodon monoceros
AGGGAGGGAGGGAGAGAGAGAGCGCGCCAGTCCAAGGCCACCTCAGTTCACCTCAGCTGAGGCATAGAGCAGTGTGAGAAGCACGTGGTTCAGAACACAGCTCTTTAGAGCAGTGAGGACTGTAGCTCTCGCTGGGCTCATCTGCATTCAATTCTAACCTAGGTTGTGTCTAGGACTGCTCCACGTTCATTGTCTTCTTAGCCAGAATAAATGCTAGGGGACTTCCCTGGTGGCGCAGTGGTTAAGAATTTGTCTGCCAATGCAGGGGATACGGGTTCGAGCCCTGGTCCAGGAAGATCCCACATGCCGCGGAGCAACTAAGCCCGTGCACCAGAACTACTGAGCCTGTGCTCTGGAGCCCGCGAGCCACAACTACTGAGCCCATGTGCTGCAACTACGGAAGCCCGCGTGCCTAGAGCCCGTGCTCTGCAACAAGAGAAGCCACCGCAATGAGAAGCCCGTGCACCGCAATGAAGAGTAGCCCCCACTCTCTGCAACTAGAGAAAGCCTGCACACAGCAACGCAGCCAAATAAATAAATAAATAAATAAATAAAAAAGAAAAAATGCTAGCCTCCTTAGCCACGCATTCAAGGCTGCACCCTCTTAAATGTGCCCACTTTGCTGATCATGCCTCCTACTCTCACCCTCTTTGCCAGACTCACTGAACTGTTTACTGCAAAACCCACCATAGATATTTCCGCCTCCAGGCCTTGGTCACCCTGTGCCTACCTTCCCTCCCCCACCCCTGCCATCCTTCAAAGGCCAGCTGAAGTTATTCTTCCTTTATACCGATAACAGATACTCTGTTGAACATCTGCCATGAACCAGGTATTCTCCCAGATACTTTACATACATAACCTCATTTAATCCTTTCTACTTACCTTTCAAAGTAGGTATCAGTATTCCCATTCTACAGGTAGGCAAAAGGAGCCTTGGAGAAGTTAAAGTACTTACCCAAATTCATGCAGGGAGTAAATGTCAAAGTTGGAATTCTGGCCCGAGTCTGATGCAGAGTCTATACTTTTTCTTAAACCATGCTTAGTCGTGAAGAATTTCCTGATGAGTTGAAACCCCAGTTTTCTTGCCCTTTTTTGAATAGTACTTGATTTCTATTCTGCATGACTGATTTGACATTTATTTTTTTGTTTGTTTGTTTTGCGGTACGCGGGCCTCTCACTGCTGTGGCCTCTCCCGTTGCGGAGCACAGGCTCCGGACGCGCAGGCTCAGCGGCCGTGGCTCACGGGCCCAGCCGCTCCGCGGCATGTGTGATCTTCCCGGACTGGGGCATGAACCCGTGTCCCCTGCATCGGCAGCCGGACTCTCAACCACTGCGCCACCAGGGAAGCCCCTGATTTGACATTTAATAAATGACTACTTATGATAAAAAAAAAAAAGTTGGAAGCTGATCCAAACTTCGAAAGAATGACAATTTGCTAAGACATAGAAAAGATACTCTGTATTGTAAGTAATATGAGAGAAGGCAAACATTATTCAAAGTAAAGTTTTTTAAAAATATTTATTTATTTATTTAATAGTTCCCAGACCAGGGATTGAACCTGTGCCCTTGGCAGTGAAAGCATGAAGTCCTAACCACTGGATTGCCAGGGAATTCCCTCATACTAAAGTCTATTTGTCTTGTTTTTAAATAAAGAAATAAAGCACTTTAATTTTCAATATTTCTAAAGTTTTAAGTGACAGTGTACCAAGTAACTAATAGTTTTATCCGATTTTCCATTTCTCCATATACGTATAGCCAACAGTAAGAGTGTTTAATATTTTGATGAAATTGTTAAGGGTAATGGAACAATTGTAATGTTTCCCATGGATTATTAAGATCAATTTGCATGGCTTCAACATGCATACTTACTTTTGTGTTCCCACACTACTGTGCAAAGTGGGAATTGACAGTATTCTAAAATTATTGAACTCTAATTAGTAGACCTAGTTTTGGTAGAGCCATGGGTTAGCAGTTCTGAAGCTGCTTTCTAAATATTCTAGGACTGAGCAAATAAGCAAATATATTGTGAAGGCTGAAAGCCAGATTTCTCACTATTGGAAAAGAGTGTTAAAAATAAGGAAAGTGAACATAAATAGAATAAACCTTACTTTGTTGTATTGGAATTGGAGATATTCAAGGTGAACTCAGGGATATATAGATATAAATAAATATAGATATGTGTATGCGTATATGTACATGCATATGTGTATTTCTCAGCTTTGTCAACTGAGAAGGCCTAGAAGCAGTGACACACCTAGCACCCTGTTCGTGGTTTCTAATACCACTAAAAGGAACCAAGTTTCCTTGGAGAAATGGCTGATTCCAGCTCTGGAGCAGGGAAAATACAAAGGGAACCTAGAACCTCTTATTGTGCTAAAAAGTAAGATGGGCTATGTCAAAAGAACAAAGGAGCCAGTTCAAAGGAGTTTTTAATGGTTAAATCTTGAATAAATTGAACACCAAAATAAAAATGATGATAGTAACAGATGATAATGTATTGAATGTACTAAGAATCTATCAGTCCACATTGATACAACTAACTAAATAAATGGCAGAAGAGAAAGCTCTTTCTTATATTAGAAAGCCAACTGATAAATGTAAAAGGAGGGATTTCCCTGGCAGTCCAGTGGTTAAGACTCTGAGCTTCCAATGCAGGGGGTGTGGGTTCCATCCCTGGCCAGGGAACTAAGATCCCATATGCCGAGTAGCACAGCACCGCCAAAAAAAAAAAAAAAAAAGTAAAAGGAATGATGGAACTAGAAAATCACCATTTGGTAACCATCATATTAATAATTTATGTAGGCAAGAATCATCAATGGATGCTGAAACTAGTGAGTGAAAGTTTGAGAGATAACAGGATATTTACAGTTTCAAAATATCTCCCTATAGCATGCTTACAGTGGAGAAACCTGGCAGTCGCCACTTTAACCAAATTATTAAAGTTAACATTGACAGTAATGGCAGTAATCCACAGCACGTGCTTCCTGATGTGATGCATTAGAAGAACTCAGCATGACCGCTATAATATTCCTGCCAAAGATGCATAACCTGAATCTATCCATAAGGAAACGTAAGACAAATTCTAACTGAAGATCAATCTACAACTTAACTGGCCCATAGTCTTAAAAAATGTCAAACTTTTGAAATATAACCAGATTCAAATTAAAGGAGGCTATAGAGATATGACAACTGCATGTAATCAATTATCTCGGATTTTCTTTTGCTATAAAGGATGTTATTTGGACAACTGGAAAAATCAAAATAAGGTGTATAGACAATTATTTAGACAGTAGTGTTGAATCAATGTTTATTAACTTTGGTAATTGTCCTGTGGTCATGTAAGAGAATGCCTTGTTTTGAGCAAATATACACTGAAGTATTGATATTTAAAGGGCAAAGGGACATCATGTCTACAACTTTTTGTGTATATATATACATATATTTTTTTCTGAACTACGAAGAGTAAGTTGAACTGAACCGAACCACTGAGAGTAAGTCTGAACTCTATATCTATATATATAGAGATCTATCCATCTGTCTATCTTATCTACTGAAGGATAAAGTATATGTAGGAAATGTTAATATTTGGGGAATGTGGGTGAAGGGTAATTGGGAATTCTTTGTACTACTTTTGCAACTTTCCTATAAATCTGAAATTGTTAACTTTAAAAGTTTTAAAAATAAATCAAATCTGGAAAAAAAAATTAAAGTGAGGTAGAATAGAAGGCAGTGGCAAGGGAAAAGTCAAGGAGTGGTCAGAAGAAGGAGGAAAACATGGAAAGGTTTGGGTTCCAAAATCCAAGAGAAAAGATAGTTTCAAGAACGTGTGAGTGAGTGGTCCCTGGATTTGTCTTTAAGTATGATTGTTCCTCAGAATTCTATTCTAGATCTTCATTTCTTGCCCTATACACTATCTGGGATAATCTTATTCACTCATATGACTTCAATTACCACCTATATGCTAATTTCCAAATCTCTCTCTCTTGTCCAGACGTTTTTTCCTTACCCCTAAACCATATGTGTTTCTGTCTACTGGCTAGCTCCCTTGTACACTTCCAGGGATCTCAAACTCAGCAAGTCAAAAATTGAATTTATAATCTTCCTCCCCATCTGGGTTCAATTCTCAGGGATTATATTTCCATCCTCTCAGACACCCAAGCCAGATGCCTGGATGTCTGCCGAATCCAATCTTTGCCCTCATCCCCCAAATTCAACTATGAAGTCCTGTGTTTCCAAAACCAATATATTTTATGAATTTATTCACATCTCCTCCAATATTAATACTGCTAATAATAATTAGTCTGGTCTGGCGTTTTCAAACTGCAGATCAATCTAAAATTAATTAAACTAAAATAAATTTAATGAGTCATACTGAACATTTTATTTAAAGAATATCAAATATCAGAGTGCATTTCATGTAATAATTATACATATTATTGTTACAACTTCTGCCTCACTTATAATAAATATCCACATACATATGTGAGTCCTGGGTTCTGATGTTAAATATATTTCTTACTGTGAATCATGGCCAAAAATGCTTGAAAGCTACTGGTCTAGATCAGTGCTGTCCAACAGAAATATAAGGTAAGCCACATATGTAAAGAAAAATTTCCATAAGCCACATGAAAAAAGTAAAAAGAAAATTAATTTTAATAAAATATTTAACTCATATCAAAAATAATATCCTTTTAATATGTTATCAATATAAAAATTATTGAGCCATTTTACATTCTTTTTATACTAAGTCTTTGAAATCCAGGACGTATTTCACACTTACAGAACATCTCAGCTCAGACTAGCCACATTCAGTGGCAGGGGTCAAGAGCCACACTGGTGGCTCCTGTAGTAGGTAGTGCAGGTCACGTTTTGCAACTACCTACCTTAGGCGGCAAACTCTAAATCCACTCTTAGCAGTGTCAACTTAAACTTAGGAACTAAACAAGATTGTAAACTCACACCAGTGGCTGGATCCCCCATCATATCCAACCCTAGAGATGGCACAGAAATTGATAGATCTGTAAAAACTGTGAAAACCCTGAGGATATGTGTGTGTGCACATGTGTGCATGTATGCTGACAAACAGGGAGTGATGGGGCCAATGACATCACAAGTTTTCTTGTTTTTGGTGCATCCTTCACCTTTTCCCAATGCTGGGCTTCAGCCTCTCCCTATGGGTATACATATCAGTCAAGGTAGCTGATACCTTCTGGGAAATACAAATTCATGTAGAAAAGTAATGAGATGTAGAAGGAGGTGCACCATCTAGGAAAGTAAGAAACTGGACAACCTAGAATAGATGAAACAGATTAAATGCATCATACGGAAAGATAATTTAAATAAAATAGTAAATATCCTCAAAGTGAAAATAATTCATATTGGTTACATCAGGGTTTCTCAACCTTGGCACCCTTGACATTTTGGGCTAGATAATTCTTTGTTGTGGTGGGGTGGGGCTGTCCTGTACATTATGGGATGTTTAGCAGCAGCTCTGGCTTCTACCCACTAGATGCCAGTAGCACTACCCCAAGTTGTGACAACCCAAAGTGTCCAGACATTGCTGAATGTTCTGGCGGTGGGGGGAACAAAGTCACCCAACTGGATTACGTGAAGCAGGAACAATAAATCATGAAGAACCAATTCAAAATACTGTGAAAAATATAATGGTTGAAGTAAATAACTCAGTAAATGCGTTATGTAGCAATATGGATCTAGGCCAAGAATGAATTATCGCATTGAAAAATCAGGTATAGGAAGTCTTCTAGAAGGTATTAGGAAGGGGTAAACATGAAAATATGAAAGTTAACAAACCTGGAGGATAGAAGTATCAATATCTACATCATAAAGAGTATAAGAAGGGGAAAAATAGAGGGGAGGAAATATTTGTAGATACAATGTTTGCTAAATTCCCAGAACTAAAAAAAAAAAATTCTCAGATTGAATGGGTACATAAAGGGCCAATCAGGAGAGACAGGAAAAATCTAATCCTAGATACATTAGAGTGAAATGAAAGAACATCAAAGAGGAAGAGCAACATCCAGAGAGAAAGAGCAGCTTTCCTATGAAGGAACAAGATAGAGATTGACACTAGACTTCTTAAAGCATTCTAAGGAGAGAGTAGGAGAAAGGAAGTAGGGATCAGGAAGGAAGGGGAAAAGAGAAACAAAAATTAAAAGTGGGGTTTGTAATCATTCAATGAACTTTACTGCGGTGTAACAGAAAAACCACTCAGCTTGGTGTAAGAAACCTTGGCTGAAGTCCCAACCCAGACTCTTTGGCACTTAAGACACAAAGCCAGGTAAAAAGTTAGACTCCACGGAAGGAAACGGGGTGGCTGTACTTTTGTAGTCCCAGTATTTGGGCTTCAGCTGTACAGATGGATCCAGTTCCTAGGACCTGATTCACGAGACTGATGTATGCATCAAGATGTTAATTTACTATTCATAATGGGTAAAACATCTTTCCAGGGAATTATAAATACACCTGGGCTTGTTATTCATGGCATTTCTCATCTAAGTTCTCAATTAATTACCAATTAATTACATATCAATTAGTGAATACCGAGTCAGAAAAATTAGTTGAATGATCGTGAGGAAAAGGATTAATTTCCCCATCTCCTTAGTGTTATCATCCGATTTCAGTTTTTCTCTTGGCCACTGATGATTAAATGCTAACCAATTCTTGCTCATCTCCCCGCCACTCTCTACTCCCTGCCCCTCCCCATGTTTCACAATCTTACATTATGTCAAATTAGATAGTTTTATATTTCAGTCTTGAGATAACCATGAACATCATGATTGGACTTCCTTATCAAACATTTGCAGGACACCTCTTTAAGGTTGGTTAAGTAAAAATAACCAATAGTTATTACATGTTAGGTATCATATATGCATTATCCCATTTAATCCTCACACAACTCTATGAGGTAGGTACTATTATTGTTCCTATTTTAGAAGTTGGGCAACTGGGGTAGTGTAAGTTAAGTAACTTGCTCCAGGTCATTCAGCTAGTAAGCAGGGTCAAAGGAAGCCAGTAAGACCTCAAAACCAACAACCCGAATAACTGTTAGATTTTCCCCGTGTCCTAGGCTCACTTTTCTTGTCTGCACCTATCTCACAGCGTTGTGAGATTCAAACGAGATAAAATATGCAGCAGGTTTTTAAACCTATGAAGCGTATTGCAAAATGGCACATACTATTTTAAAATATACAATTAAAATGCAGTCTATTTGTAATAATGGGTAACATAGCACGAATACAGAACATATACATTTCACAATCACAAAATTCAGGTCCTTAAAAACTTTTTATTGACATATAACATACATGCTGTAAAGTTCACAAAACGTAAGCGTGCAGCTCAATTAATTTTTACAAAGCATAAATTGAAAAAAAACAAGTAACCGCCACCCAGATCAAAACATAAAACTTTACCAGTATCTCAGATGCCTCCCTGTGGTAAATAGTATATGCTTTTAAATTAAAGACCTGGATTCGAATCTTGGTCTGGCATTTTGTCTTTAGGTCTTGGTTGAGTCATCTGTAACGTGAAGATAATAGTACCTTAAAAAACTGTTGAATTAAAGGTCACAAAATGTAAAATGTCTATCGCAGTGCCTGAATATATCTGGTCTGTAATAAACGTAATTATTATCGGGCAAAAGCACGAGGCGGTACCCAACTCTCACTTCCTGTCTTTTTGTCACTCACTTTTGAAAGTTGCTCTTGCTCCTATTCCTTTTTCTTCTCCTTTCTCGCCCCTCCTACTGCCGTAAATGGCCCTCCAGAGCTGTCGTAAAACGCTCCTCCCCGCCCTCCATGTGGCGAAAACGCAATCACGCTTGACGGCGAAAGGTGGCTCAGCCGCAAGATGGCGGCGCTGGCGGAGGAGCAGACGGAGGTGGCGGTCAAGTTAGAGCCTGAGGGACCGCCAACGCTGCTACCTCCGCAGACGGGGGACAGCGCTGGCGAGGGTGGCGGCGGCACAACCAACAACGGCCCCAACGGCGGCGGTGGGAACGTTGCGGCGTCGTCGTCGGCCGGCGGGGATGGTGGGACCCCCAAACCCTCGGTGGCTGTCTCTGCCGTTGCCCCAGCGGGGGCGGCCCCGGTGCCCGCCGCTGCTCCGGAGGCCGGCGCTCCCCACGACCGACAGACTCTGCTGGCCGTGCTGCAGTTTCTACGGCAGAGCAACCTCCGCGAGGCCGAAGAGGCGCTGCGCCGTGAGGCCCGGCTGCTGGAGGAGGCAGTGGCGGGCTCCGGAGCCCCGGGAGAGGCGGACGGCGCCGGCGCTGAGACGGCTAGCGCGCTTCTTAGCCGGGTCACCGCCTCGACCCCCGGCCCTGCGGCCCCCGACCCTCCGGTCAGCGGTGCTTCGGGGTCCGCCGCCGTCTCGGGCTTAGCGACAGGTCCTGCGGCTCCGGGGAAAGGTGAGCCGCGGGGTCCCGGGGAGGCAGGGCCGGCACGAAGGGGAGCGAACCGGGAAGGCAGAGGCTGGCAGGCCTGCACCTCTGCGGGCTTGTTTTGAATTTCCTGGGCCCGCCTCTAGGGCCACATGCCCGCCCCTTTCCCTGGTGCGCCGGCTGCGCAGTCAAACCCTCTTCCGAGCTGTCAGTTCCAGCGAGAGGCTGTGGAGAGCTGTTGAGCTGAGGGATGTATGGGGACGGTGGGCGCGGAGAGGCGGGGACTTCAGGCTTTTGGTCCCTTTCCTCTCATTTGGGCTCTTGAGCCTTGGGCAGGGATACATTAACACTAGCAATATTTGTACAGTTTTGCACTAACGTACTTTTACTATAAATACTTTGTTATGTATCTTACTTTTCTCGGTTCCACTGTGAGGTAGACGGTACCTCTATTTTAGAGATGAGAAAACAGACTGAGAAAGGTCAAGGAACTTGCTTTGGACGCACAGCCAGGGAATGATGAATATAGTGTAGCCAGTCTTTCTCAAAATATAGGCTAACTAACATTGGTTTTAAATCTTGTAGAGGAATTCAGATTCTTGGGCGTCACTTCAGACTTAGTGAATCAGACCCTGTGCAGGTGGAGTCCGGGAATCTGCATTTTAAAATAAATGCTTCCAACGGGTACTGATGTAGGGCAAAGTTTGAGAATCATTCACTTAGGAACAGGCGTTGAGCAGACCTGAGTTCAGTTTCTGTCTCTATTGCTTTTACTTGTGTGATGCTGATTGTTATTCTTCCTAAGCTTGAGAGGTTTTTTTTTCCCCTCTATTAAATGGGTTATTGTGAGATTTAGATATAATATATGTAAAATATCTGGCACTGATAAGTTTATGCTTAGGTATCCATCCCTGACACCTGAGGCTTCCCCCCCTCCCCTTTTGTATTTATGAGACCTAATCTTTGCAGCGTTGCCAGAAGTGAGGTATGAATATGTAGCATTGTAACCCATAAGTAGAAATGTATGCAAATGTGATTGAGAGGAATCTTTTGAATGCCGAATTTTGTGAATGAACTATAAGATGGATGAATTATGTTGTTGGTTATTTTGCTGTAATCTCTCATCTCTTCAGAAACTTGACCTATTTTTTAGATGGTAACTCAGAAACCAGTAGGGAGGAAAAGAGGCCATCAGAGTAAACTTCTAAAGAACTTCTCTAAAATTTGTGCAGTAAAAAGCATAACAGTACTATAATTGCAACTTAAAAATTTCCAACAAACTCTGATTCGATTGACAGATGTATCATTGTTTGGGATTGAAATATTACAAATAAATACTCATGCTTTTTGCCTTGAAATGATGGTTATGGAAATTGTTTTAAGCATATAAAATAGATTTGCCTTTTGGAAATATAAATAAGGCAAGTCCTTCCCACCATTAACATGCTTATATTTTATAGGGAGTGATAGATGTACATATATGAAGGTAACAGGATAGGATGTGTTGCTAGACAGTTACAAAATATTTAGATAGTTCAGAGAGCTGGAAATGTTATTCCAGGGCATAGCTTGGTGGTGGTGGGTGCCATTTGCACTGAGCCTTGAGAGAAGATTAAGATAGTTGTTTGATTTGCACATACCATGTTTTATAAAATTTGTCTTTAAAATAAGGTACCTCTAGGAAAAATACTAAATCTTTCTGACATTGATTTGAAAATTTTATTTTAAGATATGGACAAACCGAAGGAATTTTGGATGGGTGACTGAAACAAAGTGAATCCCATTAAAAGATTATGTGATTGAGTTGGGGAACAGCGTTTGAGAGGAGAAGGACAAACATCTGAGAAACAATTCACCTCTGGACCTTAGCAAAACAGCCTTAGTCTCTTGGTGCATGTCAGGTCACTTTCCTGAAAGTTATTTTTCATTTTTTAAACAGTTGGAAGTGTAGCTGTGGAAGACCAGCCGGATGTCAGTGCCGTGCTATCAGCCTACAACCAACAAGGAGACCCCACAATGTATGAAGAATACTATAGTGGACTGAAACACTTCATTGAATGTTCCTTGGACTGCCATCGGGCAGAGTTATCCCAACTCTTTTATCCCCTATTTGTACACATGTATTTGGAACTAGTCTACAATCAACATGAGAATGAAGCAAAATCATTCTTTGAGAAGTATGTGAATTTATGTATATATATAATATGTATATATAGCTATATATATATAATGAATACACACATCTGTAACTACACAAATGTAAGATTGCAACTCAAAAAGTACTTTATGAAGGAGAGGTACCTGGTGCTATGAGAACCTAAAATGAGGAATTTGATCTAGTTGCAGAAGTCAGGGAAGGCTCCCAGAGGAAGTGATGCTTGAGGTAGGATCTGAAGATTGAACAGGAGTTAACCAGGGGAAGAGAAGAGGGAGAAGCATGTGTGACAGCTCTGTGGCAGGAAGGATCATGGTAGGTACAGAGATGAAAGGCAAGTGTGGCTGGAGCAGAGTGTGAGGGTGGGGTGTGGTACAACAGGAAGCTGGCCGGTTGATTAGGGGCTGGAGCAGGCGGTTCTTGGGCCATATTGAGGGTCTTTGTTTATCCTCAGAGCAGTAGGAGGTTGTATTGGATGGGATTAGATTTGGCTGAGATTCACCGAAAAGTCAAAACAATAGTGGCATAAATAAAAGTTTATTTTTACTTTTATCCTAAGAGCAATATGAAGCTGTGTTAGGATTAGATTAGACTGAGAGTGACTGGACCCCAAACAGTAGAGGCTTGAATATGATAAAAGTTTATTTCTCTCTCTCATGAATGTAGGCAGTCTAGGACTGGTATGGAGTCCTTGATTATCAAGGACCCAGGCTCTGTTGATTTTGTAGCTCTGACATCCTTGTCATGCATTTTCCACCTGTGGTACAAGGTGATTCTCTGGCTCTAAGAAATCATATCAGTGTTACAGTCAGCAGGGAGGGCACACATCCTTCCTGGAAGTGACATATATTTCTCCCTTTTTTATGTCATTAGTCAATGGCCAAGGGAGGTAGGAAATATGGTCTTTACCTAGGTGTCTATGTGACAGCTAGTATTCAGGTGTTTTATTGTGGAGGAAGAAAGAAAAAAATGGATATTTGGGGACAGTGAGACATCTTTGCCAGAGAAGTCATTGAAGGACCATGTTATTATTAGATTTACATTTTGAAAGGACCTTTATGCAGTGGGGAAAACAGATGGTGGGGGACAGAGTGATTATAGATTGACCATTTTGGGGGTTATTGTACTGGTTCTCAACTGAAGGTAATATTATGCCTCCTTCCTCTGGGCTGTTTGAAACTGGAGGTGTTTTTGGTTGTCGTAATGACTAGGCTGGAGGATCAGGTGTCTTAGGGATTCCAAAAGTTCCAATACGTGCAGGTAGTCCCACTTAGCAACAGATTGTTTTGCCCCAAATACTTGTCGCAACCCTGTTGAGAAACACTGGACTAGGGTGTGATAGCGTTGGTGAAGGGAAGTAGACATATTCCTGAGGCACTTGGTGAGTGATTGGATATGGAGGTGTAAGGGAGATGAAAGTATAATTGATAATCCCTAGGTTTCTGGCTCCCCTGGCTGGATAGGGGTGCTCTTCACTGAGGTAGAAAACCCTAGAAGAGGACCGGTTTTGTCAGGTTGTAGAATAATCTTGAGTTCAGATTTGTTTATGCCTTTGACTTATTTGAGAGATGTCAAGTTGATAGATGGAGGATATATAAGGCTCTGAGCTTAGAGGAGAGGTAGGGACTGGAGCCATAAATTGGAGTGTGTGCAATATTGATGGATAGGGATGAGAATGTCTAGGAAGGAGCATGAAATAAGTCAATGGGAGGGCTAGGCCTGGACCTCAAGGAACTCCAACATTTGGTGTAGAAGAGAAATAAAAGGAGTAGAAGAGACGACCAAGTAGAAGAGATATAAAAGGAGAGGCCAGAGAAGCAGGAAGAAAACCAGGAGAGTGTTAAGTTATAGAAGCCAAAGAAAAGGAGTGTTTAAGAAGGAGGCAGTGCTTAACAGTTTAAATGAGAGCTCTTTGGTACAAGCAATAGACCCAGAAGCTAGAACTTGTCAGGTAACACAGGTAGTGGTAATAGAGGAACAATAGAACTCAGGACTCCTGGCTTCTGTGTCATTATATTCATTCATTATTCTACAGTGCCTAATAGAAAGTATATAAGGCAAATGTTCTGTAGCTCAGTGTTTCTGAAAGAAAAGATTAAGGCTGATGGTGACAGAATTTCTAAGCTAATTTTTCTTACAGTGCTGTCATCAAAAAACCTTCTTTTCCAGTCTCATGGTGTAGCCATCTCCTCACATAGGAAGCTGGAATATCGTAGGGGACTGACTTTCTGTGTCCTTGTCATGGACAGTCTCAGCCCTTGCCAGGACCCCATGCTCAGATGAACTTATTGGTGGCAACTAATACAACACCAAGAGGCTGAGATTTCTAATTTCATTCAAATCTTAGACAGAAACTCTTAATTCATGTCTTGATGAGTCACAATAGGGTAGCACAGGTAACAGTTTAGGAATCTGTTGGCTATGTGTCAGAGCTAGAGTCCTAATATCTTATGTTTGTTTTCTAAATGTTTTGCGTTGCTTGCTGCTCTTTGTGAGTGTCAATATATGATCTTTACATTTTATTTTATTAGGATAATTAAGATTTGTAGAAACAAAAGTACATTTAAATTTAGTAATTGTCACCAAGGCTGAAAGCTTTATTTAATTGCCTTTGTTAATGGTGAGTAAATGGGAGTGCTCACTGTTTGATATCAACACGTTTGTTCTTTAGTCATGTTATTAAAGTACGGATATTTAATCTTTATATCTGGTATTAAGAATATGTGAAATCACTAAAAATGATGGGTTTTGTGAGAATGTCATGTGTTGATTATTGTTGAGAGGCTGGGTGATAGGTACACTGAATTCCTTATAATAGTTTCTACTTTTGTATGTGTTTGAAATTTCCCATAATAAAAAGTTTTAAAAAGTGAGTTTTGAGAGAACATAAAATTTAGTAGAGCAAAGTTTCTAACATTTTCAAATGTCTACCAATGGTGGCATTCAAATGAGACTGTCTGCCAATGGTGGATAGCTTATCTTTCATTCATTTATGGTATTTATTTCAAATTCTCTTAAAATGTTTATGATGCGTTTATTTCATTAGAGAATTAAATTGGTCATTTTTAGGATGAATTCAGAACTGAATTGTAATCATTTTGAAATGCGTTACTTCTTATCCTACAGCTTAGTCCACGATTATTCAGACTACTACGTTGAAAATATTCTGGGATGTTTATAAATATATGGGGGAGAGGCAGATCCCTTAACGATTACATTGAAAAATGACTTTTTAAAATCACTGAAACAGGTTCCATGGAGATCAGGAATGTTATTACCAGGATGACCTACGAGTATTATCTAGTCTTACCAAAAAGGAACACATGAAAGGGAATGAGACCATGTTGGATTTTCGAACAAGTAAATTTGTTCTGCGTATTTCCCGAGACTCGTACCAACTCTTGAAGAGGCATCTTCAGGAGAAACAGAACAATCAGATATGGAACATAGTTCAGGAGCACCTCTACATTGACATCTTTGATGGGATGCCGCGTAGTAAGCAACAGATAGATGCGATGGTGGGAAGTTTGGCAGGAGAGGCTAAACGAGAGGCAAACAAATCAAAGGTATGGGAATAAACCTAAGAACTATATAATGCAGATTATGAAAAATTGTAGCATTTCCATCTACATAATTTACACATTTTTCTTATAGCTAGTTTGGGAATAATATTACACTGTATACTAAGTTTCATGTTCTAAGGATGATGTATATATTAGTGAGAATTTGGGAATGGATGCATTTAACAGAACCCTGACTACATTGGCAGAAACAAGTAAAGGTTTTTTCTCACATAAAATGAATTAAAGGAGAAGGCCCTCCTAGGCTGGTGTGAGGGCTCCACAGTGCCATCAAGGACCCTGGCTCCTTCTACTTTCTGCTCTGCCATCTTCAGAATGTGGCTTTCTTCATTGTGCTCACAGGTGGCTATTGCAGCGCCAGCTTTGCATCTGTATTCCAGGAAGGCAGAAGGGGGAGGATGAAAGACATACCTGCTGAATCTCTCCCTTTTTATCAGGAAAACAGTATTTTTTTCTAAAACACTACCCAGTATATCTGTGTGTACATCTATTGGCCAGAATGATATTATATGGCCATTGTATGGCTTCAAGGGAGCCCGGCAACAGAAATGATTTTATCTGAGCATACTGCTGCTCCAACAAAATCAGGGTTCTGTTAGTAAGGAAGAAGGGGAGATTGGCTATTGGGTAGACAAGTACAGAATCTGCTTCAGGATATACATGACCCTGTTGTAATTGTGATTCCTCCTATCAAGATATGAAAAGGATGTATTAATGAACAAAAAAGTAATTTAAAAAATTGGCTCCTTTGACTTGTAGGTATTTTTTGGTTTATTAAAAGAGCCAGAAATTGAGGTGCCTTTGGATGATGAGGATGAAGAAGGAGAAAATGAAGAAGGAAAACCTAAAAAGAAGAAGCCTAAAAAAGATAGTATCGGATCCAAAAGCAAAAAACAAGATCCCAATGCTCCACCTCAAAACAGGTGAGGAAAAAAACCTCAGGAACATGTGTGGAAGTTTAAGACAATGTTATAGATGGTTCAAGTTATTTAATATTCAGAGTAATTTCCAGTCTGTTTTTCTTTCACAGAATCCCTCTTCCTGAGTTGAAAGATTCAGATAAATTGGATAAGATAATGAATATGAAAGAAACCACCAAACGAGTACGCCTTGGGCCAGACTGTTTACCCTCAATTTGTTTCTATACATTCCTCAATGCTTACCAGGTTGGTAAAATGATTCGGCACTTTCTGGGAGAAAATTAGGAGTCATGAAAAACAGTGATTACCATTAAAAGTAACTTAGATGTCTTAACTAAAATGAAGATTTCTTCTTTAAACTCTTGATATAAATATGGCTTAAAGACAGCAGTTAGGAAAGGAGAATTGGACATTGCTCAGAATAGATAGAAGGCAATGTTTAAAAGACCTTTAGCGACTTGTAGGTACCAGAATCTTGCTTGTATGTGTCCTTCATTTCACCGATCAGAATTCTGCTAGCCTTTGAAAAAGGAGGAAGCTATGTGGTTCATCTCTCTTGAACTTAAGTACTTACGTAAACTTAATATTTTTTATTAAGAATTCTTCATATCTTTATGTCTGTAAGCCTCTATAGACATAAGGCTTTATAATAGGCTGCTGAGGATATATTTAGTAAAGTACAAAAATGATTAACATTTGCTTTATATGATGCACTCCAAATTCAGAGGGCAAAAAGGGGTAAATGACATGTTCTCAAAGTAAGTGCTTTTGAACAGTTGATTTCAAAGGAGAATGAAATCTCAAATGATCTTTTATATGAGAAAAATAGCTATCATTATATATTCTCTAAGATGTGATTATAATTTTTTCCCTAAAACAGTATCATTTAGTGTGTGTGTGTGTGTGTGTGTGTGTGTGTGTGTGTGTGTGTGTATATATATATTTTCTTTTTTTTTTAATTGGCAGGGCCTCACTGCAGTGGATGTCACTGATGATTCTAGTTTGATTGCTGGAGGTTTTGCAGATTCAACTGTCAGAGTGTGGTCTGTGACACCCAAAAAGCTTCGTAGTGTCAAACAAGCAGCAGGTAACTGAGATGACCTGTCAGGCTATAAGCTCATTGTTAGTTTACACCAATCTTGATTCCAAGAAATATACAGAAGACATTGTGATCTTAGCAGAATTTCACTTGATTTTACTTTAAGTCAAAACGGCTAATAACATTGCCAACAGTGAAAAGTGCATTGGAGTGGCAATCAGGAGACTGGGGTGCTAGTCTGGTTTAATTTCACTGGTCCTCAGTTTTCTCATCTGTAGAATGAGGGCATTAGGCTAGAAAACTCCCTAAGGTTAAAAATCTAACAGCTTATGATTGTTTGCTTGTGAATTAAAAAAAAAACCTTTAAATAGTGGGAGAGTACTTTCTGTTTTAGCCATAAAAATGGCTAAAATGAACTAAGACCAGGGTTACATTTTAAAGAAAGTTTCTTGCTAACTGTATTGTTAAACAAGATAATACATTTTCAATAATTTATTTTAATATTTCTGTAGTTTCCTTTTGTGAAACATGATGATATAATGGATAAATTTGAGTTTCAGCCCTAGTTCCAACACTAAATAGCTGTGTGCACTCTGGCATATTATTAACTGTTCTGAACCTCACTTTCTTCTCTTATCCACTGGGATGATAGCACCTAATTTAGAGGCATTAGCACAGTGGTTGGTATGTAGGAGGAACAGTTCAAATGTTAGTTCTTCTCCTGAACTGTGATATAATTGCCTTAAAATGTTTTAATGAATGTACTTTAAAAAATTAACATTTCTGGACCATTTTAGATCTTAGCCTCATAGATAAAGAATCTGATGATGTCTTAGAAAGAATCATGGATGAGAAAACAGCAAGTGAGTTGAAGATTTTGTATGGTCACAGTGGGCCCGTCTATGGAGCCAGCTTCAGTCCAGATAGGTAAAATACAAACAAAAAAATTAAATACTGCTGTATTACATTGAGATTATATGAAAGTTAACTACTGGGAACATTATGAGAATGTTGGGGAAAATTCCTTTAGAAAAATCTTGTGGTTGCCTATCATTCATTATCTTTAAAAAAATTTTTTTTTATTTATTATTTTTTTTGCTGTACGCGGGTCTCTCACTGTTGTGGCCTCTCCCGTTGCGGAGCACAGGCTCCAGACGCACAGGCTCAGCGGCCATGGCTCACGGGCCCAGCCGCTCCGTGGCATGTGGGATCTTCCCAGATCAGGGCACGACCCCGTGTCCCCTGCATTGGCAGGCAGACTCTCAACCACTGTGCCAGGGAAGCCCCATTATCTTTTATTATTACTATTTTTTTTGTAGAGAATTATTTTATTATCCTTTAAAAATTTTTTAAATTCATTTTTATTGGAGTATAGTTGCTTTACATTGTTGTGTTAGTTTCTGCTGTACAGCAAAGTGAATCAGCTATATGTATACATGTATCCCCTTTTTTGGATTTCCTTCCTATTTAGGTCACCACAGAGCACTGAGTAGAGTTCCCTGTGCTATACAGTAGGTTCTCGTTAGTTATCTATTTTATACATAGTAGTGCGTTATCTTTTAGCATCTTGCCCTCTGCTGATTTATTTTGGGGTACTAGTGTATAATACCCAAATTTACAGAATCAGGATACATAGCTTCAGGGTTTGCTGGTTATAAAAATCAGCTTTAGTCTTGTGTAACTCCAGTAGGGGTTGAATTGCTTCTTTGGGTTCTTTCTTTGGGTATTATGGCTACTGCTGTCTTCTGTCATCTCCAAATTCACAACAGATTACTGATATTAAAGGCATATTACCTATCAATTGAAGATTTATCTTTGTATAATCAAAAGAACTAAGAGAATACTGAAAAGGGAATTTGAAAGCCACAAATACGTGTTTGCCTATTTTTCATGATCTCTAACATTCTGTGGAAATGCAGGGAGGGTATTTTGTTATCATAATACCATCTGTATCTTATTTGATAGATAATAGCTTTCAAACCATCAAGATTTTCATCCTTATGAAACTTTGAGAATGAGGATTTTTGTTATTTTATAGGATTTAGCCAGATGGTACATTTTTACTTGAGGGAAACTTCTGATTTCATTGAAAACCATAGTACTTTCTGAGTAGTTCAGCTTTTCTGTTCATTCCTGAAGAAGGCAGAGTATTATTCTCGCGTCCAGTGTTTTTTGTTTTGGCTTTTTTTTTTTTTTTTGGTCCAAAAGATGTTTACTTTTAAATTCTTACACAACTTTTACAGGATATGAAAATAGCATCTTCATTTTAAAGTAAAAAATTAAGTTTTAAGTGATATATCGCATTTCTTAGAAGCCTTTCTCAGGTGACCTTATTTGATCATACTTTTTGTCATTACCTCTTTGGTATTTTTTTTTTTTCGAAGAACTGTGATTTTCCTCTTGATAATGTTTTTAAAATAATCTAGCCTCATTCAGTAGGTGCTCGGTAGATGTAGAGTGTCACATCTAACATTAGTACTTTCAACTCTTGTTATCTACTGTGAATTTCATGTATAAATTAAAAGTGAGATGTAGCATGTCAGTTAGCTATGTTTAATATATACAAATGTACAGAGAAACTGGACAGGTAACTAAGTTATTCTAGGAATCGAATGTACTACCTTCTCTTCTCTCAGGAACTACCTGCTTTCCTCTTCAGAAGATGGAACTGTTAGATTGTGGAGTCTTCAAACATTTACCTGCTTGGTGGGATATAAAGGACACAACTATCCAGTGTGGGACACACAGTTTTCTCCATATGGATATTATTTTGTGTCAGGGGGCCACGACCGAGTAGCTCGGTAAGAACATTATGAGCTTAGGACTGGGCCTATTCAAGGAACAGAATGGTTTCTTGTTGGGAATTAGAAACTCCAGCCAAACTCATTTTTGCTTCTGTTATTCAGGATCAACATTTTGAGAACGTCAGCATTTATAGGTCCTTATTTGAAAACGAATGTGGGACAGGAATATTACTATGTCTGCAATTATGTCTATACCAAGAGTCCATGCCCTCCCCTTCCCCAACCGGATGCTAAACCTTGTCTTTTACAACCACTGTGAGCACGTTTATTTCCCTGTCATCTCCTTAGAAGTTGAGGATGAGGTGTCTTGGGTTAGAAACTAATTATGTGGTGGCCAAAACTAGGGAAAAATACTCTTCTATAAGTTAGACTAGGAGTTGGAGTGGGGGGTGTACATACAGAGAACTAAAGGATTATAGAATTAAAAGTTTTTTGTACCGTGTCAATTAGTTTTTCTTAAGAATGTTTAGGGAATTCCCTGGCAGTCCAGTGGTTAGGACTCTGCGCTTTCACTGCCGAGGGCACGAGTTCAATCCCTGGTCAGGGAACTAAGATCCCACAAGCCGCACTGCGGCCAAAAAAAAAAAAAAAGAATGTTAGGCTCAGTCATTCCATCTGCTTTCCCTCAGGTAACTAGTGAGTGGGACCCATTTGGAGCTAACAGTTCACATGGTTGTTTCTATATTGATTTTGGGTAGAATTTTGGCATTTCACAGTTAACTAATTACCTTCTTTTGTTTTCAATAATTTTTTTAAAAGGCTCTGGGCTACAGATCACTATCAGCCTTTAAGGATATTCGCTGGCCATCTTGCTGATGTGAATTGTACCAGATTCCATCCCAATTCTAATTATGTTGCTACGGGCTCTGCAGACAGAACTGTGCGGCTCTGGGATGTCCTGAATGGGAACTGTGTAAGGATCTTCACTGGACACAAGGTATTTTATACCTTCATTATTCCAGCGCACGAGGTTCTTTTGAGATAAAAATAGTTTAAAAATTAACCAGATGGATGGACCTAGAGTCTGTCATACAGAGTGAAGTAAGTCTGAAAGAGAAAAACAAATACCATATGCTAACACATATATGGAATCTAAAAAAAAATGGTTCTGATGAACCTAGGGGCAGGACAGGAATAAAGACGCAGACGTAGGGAATGGACTTGAGGACATGGGGAGGGGGAAGGGTAAGCTGGGATACAGCGAGAGAGTAGCATTGACATATATACACTACCAAATGCAAAACAGGTAGTGGGAAGCAGCTGCACAGCACAGGGAGATCAGCTCGGTGCTTTGTGACCACTTAGAGCGGTGGGAGGGAGGCGCAAGAGGGAGGGGATATGGGGATATATGTATACATATAGCTGATTCACTTTGTTATACAGCAGAAACTAACACAACATTGTAAAGCAATTATACTCCAATAAAGATGTTAAAAAAAACCTAACCAGTGACACATTTTAAAGATACTATTCACACCACTAAACTTTGTAATTCTAACCTGTGTCTTATTTTCTTAGGTATTTTTAACCCTATTTTTGATTCTTTCCATGGACTTCTTTTCTAGGGACCAATTCATTCCTTGACATTTTCTCCCAATGGGAGATTCCTGGCTACAGGAGCAACAGATGGCAGAGTACTCCTTTGGGATATTGGACATGGTTTGATGGTTGGAGAATTAAAAGGCCACAGTGATACAGTCTGTTCACTTAGATTTAGTAGAGATGGTGAAATTTTGGCATCAGGTAAATGACTAGAAATGGCTTTGTGGTAAAGGGTCAATGGTATATTTAAAGGAAGCACTGAATGACCATTGCAAAATTAAGTCCTGCTGTTTTCTAAGTTTTGCTTCTCCTTAGCCATGATTCCAGATTGTTACCCTATATGTATGTTGACTTCTCAGGTTAAAACTACTGCTTGAAGTGCTTCTTTAGAGGGAATAATAGTTATTAATCAAGTTCAGATTTTTTTCACCAGAAATAAAAAGTAAATGCATAAAGCATACTTGACAGAATCTCAGAATCTAAATAAGGCAGATGCTACTAAATGGTTTCCTTTGATTTCCCCTTAGGTTCAATGGATAATACAGTACGGTTATGGGATGCTATCAAAGCATTTGAAGATTTAGAGACTGATGACTTTACTACAGCCACTGGGCATATAAATTTACCTGAGAATTCACAGGAGTTATTGTTGGGAACATATATGACCAAATCAACACCAGTTGTACACCTCCATTTTACTAGAAGAAACTTGGTTCTAGCTGCAGGAGCTTATAGTCCGCAATAAACCATCGGTATTAAAGACCTTTGGAAGCTACTGTTTGAAAAAGGGAGACTAAAAGCAAATACCTCAGTGATTAATATTTAAGCTACAAAGAATGTTTTGTCTATATGGATCTGGAAGTATGCTGCTTGGAAAATCTGAACAGGATAGTTCCACATTTCTATAGCAACCACATTTAACTAATTTCCGTTAGTTGAATAAGAGGTATTATGTTCATGGAGGGGACATTTATGGTGCTTTGGATTTTGTGGAAGCTATGCATCGCCTGTTCAAATGCTATTTTAATTTATTATGTTTAGAAAAAAATCAGTTGATTTCAGTAATTCATCCTGCTTCAAGGTTCAAATTGAGTAATATAATACCATCCTGAATTTTAGCTGAAGAATTCTATGAGCATGTATGTTCCTGCTGTAAAAATGTAGTTACTGTATGGCACTCAAGTACTATGTTAAATGATCCACTAGCATTTTTGCTTGGCTCATGATTAGTGGAATGTACGTTAACTGGGTAGGGTGAACTACAATTACTTTTTGAGAAATAGATGAAGTACAACCATCCATCGACATCTGAATTTATACCGGTTGGATTGAGTGCACGCAAACACTCTATAAACCAGGTGAAGAAATTAACTTCCATGTTCTACTTCAGCTAAAATGGCTACATACAACCTAGTACACTTGAAGTCAGACATTTCAATTGCTTACCTCCAGTACTGAGCCTTGCTTTGGGAAACTAAAAGATTTAGACCAAGTCACTGCCAGTTTTTTGCCTTTGTTGCATTTTGTACAGTTTTTATATTTTTGATATCTTGTAAATAAAGACAACCAGCTTTTCCAGGTTCATAATTTATTGTACAAATTGGGTATCACATGATGAGCTGACATTAGCTTCTTCAGGCATGGGAACTTAACAGATGACGTACAGTTGAGAATCCTGTAAACAAAACAAAAATTGTTTAGACACCAATGTGTTCAACTCTACTTTTAAGACATTCAGTAATTACTGATACAAGACTATCCGTGAACCCCCTGAAATTGAATGCAAATTCATTAGATTCTCAAAGGAGTCAGTAACCCCCCAAAATTTAGGTGTCTCTCAGCTTAATACAATTTAACACTCCCCCTTTAACAAAAGAGCTGCCAATAATTCAGTATGATGCTAAATGTATACCATTAGAAAAGCCTAGTACATAGAATAACATCTTTTTTCATAAAGTAGTATTTTAAACAGTAGAAAACAAGGAGGGTGGTATTATCCCCATTGTAAAAACAAAGTTAGGAGGAACCTAACACGAAAAATTGGGCAAAAAACTACCTGTTTTTCAGGAACAAGCCATGGACCACTGCATTCTGGGATATGCAGTCAGTCCCTTAAGGTCAATAGTTTTGTGATTGGAAAAGTTTTTAAGAGGAGAGGAAAAAATTTTCTGTCATGGAGGGCTACATGAGATAAAGATCTGGGTTTTGGGTTTTCTGTACCTCATCTACCACCAACACAACAAATATTTACTCAAGCAAGGGCAAATGGGGGTTGGGTGGCACTATAAGAAGAAAATGAAGTCTAGGGGGATTTAAGGAAAAGACAGAATGGCTTACATAAAAATTGAAACTAGCAAAAACCAAGATATATTTGCAACTGATTTAAAAGGCTGGTTAATAACTATTAAGAGAGCTTATACAAGAGAGAGGTCTTCACAAAGAGAAAGTCCCAAATGTTAAATGAGAAGAACACAGAGAATGTTAAGAAAAATATAAGTGGTAAACAAATGGAAAAAACATACAACTTTATCAAAAAGAAATTATTTTTACTCCTCAAATTAACAGAAATCAGAAACTGATGTTATTCAACACTGCCTGGGGAAGAAAGCTAGGCGCCCCACAACCCTCTGGGAAAGCGCTTCACCTTAAGAAAACAATCACAGATACAAACACTTCATGCTCAAAGGCATTCATTGTGATGTTATTTATATTAAGAAAAAATTCTAGTAGGAGACATTTCCTCTGTGAAATAAATCATATACCCATGAGCACTCATGCATTCAAATTATAGAGAACATGCATGTTATAAGACAAAATTACAGATATGGATCATAGCCACTGGAAACCAAACAAATATATTAAAAAAGAGCTAAACTGAAATGTTAACGAAAATTGTCAGGGTAATGGGGACATGGACAATATTTTTCTTTTTTCTTGATTGTAATAAATTTTGAACAATATACTCGTATAGTGGGGGGGGGGGGACTCCTAAGATCAAAATGGCAAAGTTATATAAAGTTTTAAATGTTAATTTCTTACCATTTATGTTGCTTTCACAGCTGGAGTTTTTTTAGACCTCAACTTAAAGTATAAAACTATCAAAGCAATACCTCCATATGTGGCCAGTACACACTGAAAAAGAAAGGAAAAAGTAAACAAGAGTTGTTGTCACATCTGTCTTATTCTAAAACAACTGCTTAAAGGTATCATTAATACTTACATTCATTCTCCCTGTGAGAGTGTAAGAGTTGAAATATTTTTTGATACCAGTGAATTGGTACTGGGCATCAGTTTCTGGACCTGCCATGATTTCAATCTTTTAAAAAAAGAAAGAAAGCAACAAATTGGTTTGGATGCAATTTAAAAGAAACAAAATTTTTAATTAAAAAATTCAAAAAAATTCATTGCATATAAATGTTGTAAATTTTATGTATGCCTCACCCAACAAAGAAGCAGCAAAACGGTGGAAAAAACCTTGCTGATAAGAGAAACATTTAGAAGGACGACTTTATCTTGGTTGTTATCACACAACACTCCAGAATATATATCAAATCACTCGGCACAGGAAGAGAACACAGTAGTCTTTAAGTCCATCCTCTGACTCAATATTGGTTGATGTTTTCATTCCTGGCTCTATCTATACCACAGTACACTGTACCTGGAATTAATCAGTTTTAAGACTAGCTGAAAGCTGGAGCTTGTGATACTTTTCAAAGTTCCTCAGAGGGGTAACCACCAACTAAACAGCTCACCTTGCAACCCCTCTTTTTACAGTTTTTATTATAAATTTAGGACCTCCATGGGAAGGGGGGAAGGGATCATTTACTAAATGGAGTTGATACATACTAACTATTGGTGTGTGTGTGGGGGAGCTGAAATCCTTACTCCTTACACCAAAACAGATCAAAAGATTTAAATGTAAAAGTGAAGCCAAGATATCCTGAAGAAAACATGGGCAAATATGGGAAAATATGAAGGTGGCCAAACGCAAAAAGGTGAAACATACATCACCTAATGATCAAAGAAATTTAAAACGAGACCAATATTTAGCCATCAGACTACAAAGATAAATTTATGATAATTAGCAGTAGTAGTGGGAATGTGGGAAAATAAGGATTCTCTCCGTTGCCTGGAGGGAGTGTAAACTGGTACAACCTTCCTAATATGCAATTCTTCTGCAATAGCTATCAAATTAAAAACTTAGCATACCCTTTTACCTAGCTGATTCATTTGTTTGCCAGGAATTTATCCTTATAGAAATATTACAAAGTAGAAACGTATAATATGGCTCAAGGATGGTAAATGAAATACAGTTTATGAGAATAAATAAGAACTAGAAGTCCGTCTACAGAAGACTGATAAGTGATGGTTTTCACTGAAGGAAACAGAATGCATGGAGATCTTTATATATATACATGGAATGATGTCCCCATGCACGCAGATCTTTATGTACTGACATGGAAACACGTCCCAATGTCATGTTAAATATTTTAAAAATCCTATTTCTGGACATTATAGAGCACATCAATGGTTCTCAAAGTCTGGTCCCCACACTGTCACTATTCATGGAAACTTGTTAGAAATGCAAATTCTCAGGCCTATTTAATCAGAAGGACCTGAGTCCCAACAATCTGTTTTAATATGCCCTCTAAGTGATTCTGATGTATGTTAAAAGTTTGAAAAACACTGCAGTAACAGAAACAAAATGAGATGCTTATTAGTAATTATATTGGGAAAAAACCCTGGAAGAATATATAGCAAACTTTAAAATGGGGTTACAGCTACAGAACCTATGTATTTCACAAAGGCGTGTATTTCTTTTATAATAAAAAATAGTAAAGGCACATTCAAAGGTCACCAGAACAACACTCGAAAATTCGTCTGTATGACCGCCTATCTACCACGACCGACGCCACGCCGAGTCGATTGGCAATATAAACGAGCCGGTCGAGGTCCGGTCGAGATTGGTAGGCAGTGGCAGTGACTCAGTTGGCTCTTGATGAAATGGAAGCGGGAGAGACCTGCGAGGAAGTTGTTGCTATGGAAACTGGCACTCTCCAGTTTACCATTCAAAGGCCTTCAGAGGCATTCACATGCATAGAATTGGCAATGAAACTTTGGACAAATGACCTTAATTTTGAAAACTGTTTCAAGAAAGTTCTTGTAGCAATGAAGGATTCCAAACTTCCCTGGGCCACCTTAGGGGCCTTGGCCAGTTCAGGCCAAGTAGGAAAATCTCCATTAAAAGAAATCTTTATGATATAGCTTTCATATTAATTGTTTTATTTTAGTAAACTTATTAAACACATGCTTTCCCATTCATCTTCAGAACAGATTTTTGGATTCTCATAGTATCAAGTAGGTTTCTCGGAGAAACCCTACAGAAAACAAGGGCTTAACTTTGTCCAATTATTAACTGATAATTCCCACTACCTTGTGTTTAACAAACATTTTCAGAAGGTGAAATGGTGTCCAACTGAAACAATATTAAGGTGCTTTAAACTTCTCTCCACACAATACAGAAGGAAGGCTGATGTTTGCAATATTACACAGAGGACTAATTCTGACTGCAGGGAAAGGCACAGTACAGGAACCGCAATTTAGTCTAGGTTGTAAAGAAAGACTCCTAAAAAACGCTGAGATGGAGGGGAAACTGAGATAAACTGGAGCAAAGCCTGCAAGCACTTGGGTCTGCTTCCTCAGCAAACTGCAGGTTACTTTTGGGCAAACATCAGGAATCCTTGTGTTAGATGGTACTTTGTGGGATAAATGAACTGAAACTTGCTTTCCTTCTGAGTCATACTTCAGTTTAGAAAGACATTAATGAAAAATACTTAGACTAAACTGTACTAATTGCTAAACTGTAGCCTATGGCAAAGTCTAAGCGATGGGGTCTTCGCTTGTTTCTAATTAAGCGGCGAACTGCTATTAAACATAATTAATCTTTCCACGCCTCTCTTCACCTGTAAAATGGGCACTTCAGAAACTACCCTCGCTACTTTCTGTTTCTTGGTACTGCTGTTGTGTCGGACCGGACACCTTCCTGGATTGGTGAGATGACGCGGTAAAGGAGGCAAAGACGAGGGAGAGCCGCTCACGTACCAGAAGCAGCCTCTTGCACTTAAAGGAGTTTACAGCTCTCTGTTCTGGCTACGTCCTAGGAAAGGCCTTCCCCACTGATCGAACAGATTGAAATCTAACCCGCTTATCGCGGGCTCGGCGAAGCGCAGAAGACGGGCTACACTCACTCGCGCTTGACAAAGGCTGCAGCGCAGCTAAAGGAGGCCTGGCTGGACAGCTTCCTAAGCACAGCTCAGTGCAAACAAACTGTTTTGGGCATACAGTGGGGAAGAGGTTAACAGGACCAGAGGGGGTCAGAAGCCCGAGTTCTCATCCAATATTACGTCACTGGGTGACCTTGGGACACTCCCTTCGCTGCGGGCCTCATTTCTCTCCACTGGAAAATGCATTCTAAGGGCCTTTATGAACTGGGGGAAGGGGGCCTTTACCTCGCACCAAAGCTTCCCAGCCACCGTCCGAACCCTCACGCCCGGCCCTCATTTTCTCTAATTTCTTTTCCATTCACCATCACTCTCCCCGCCCCCCACGTCCCCCACCCAAAGCGAAGACCTCGCGATGTGCCCGGACCAGGAAACGGTCGGATTCTAGGCCAGCCCCACAAAGCGGAGCCGCGAGGTCCGAGCCCGGGTTCCCTTCCACACCCACCTTCCAAAACGCACAGACCCCGTTGCAGGTGTCCTTCTGCTGACGAAGCTGCTCCTCTGCCCCGCCGGAAGAAGCCGCCTCCCCCGCAAACGTTCAACGGGCCTTACGGATTCGGCCCTCTGTGCCGACTGGCTACGGCTCTAAGTCCCGCCCTTCCGCTTCCTGTCTCTAAATCTCCCCCCCCCCCGCCCTATAGGACTCAGTACAGCATACTAACGGAAGTAGGCTTTGAGCCCGCCCACGCTTCCGGAAGAGCCGAGTTGGGTTGCTGGTGTTCTAGACTCCGCGTGTGTGATTACAGTGGCTCGGCCTCCGAAGTAGAAGTGCTGGCGTCCCGGGGCTGGTGAGTGGGGGAAAAGGCGACAAGGGTGGAAACTTCGTGGCTTCCAGGTCTGTCCCAGGACTAGGTCCTCTGGATCCCTGCCATGCACCCGCAGTGCCGGGTGAGTGGTTGGGTTCCGAAGCCGGCTCTGCTGGAGTGGTCCCTGTAACGTCAGAATGTGTCCCCAGGAAGTAGCTCAAGGCCCTTCTTTGTCGCGGGATCAGTTTACTCTTTGAAGCTTCAGTTTCACCCTGTCTGAAATGAGATTAAGGGTCAAATGCCTAGCAAACTGGACGGCATTGCTTGTTCTATTCCTACCAAACACATCCATTCCTGATTCCAACTCCTAGGCTCCCTCTAGGTCTTCACCTCTTTCACAGTCTCAAGCCTTTTTAGATTCCTATTCCCAAGTGTCTCTCAGAACCAACCCCTCCTATCTTCTATTCTCACTTATACCTATTCAGTAGTTCTGGTTCTCATGATTTCTCTGTTGTACTGCAGTTGAATCCTTGTACCCGGTGTACCTTCCTTCAGTCCAATCTATAGCCTGAAGTATATATATTTTTTGTTATTGTTCTTTCTCTCTTCTTAAGGCTCTGACTTGCCAAAGTGAACGTTAACGTCAAAGTGAACGTTCTCAAGATTTATCTGTTGTACTGCAGTTGAATCCTTGTACCCGGTGTACCTTCCTTCAGTCCTATCTCCCTGTCCAATCTATAGCCTGAAGTATATACGTATTTTTGTTACTGTTCTGTCCTTCCCTCTTCTTAAGGCTCTGACTTGCCAAAGTGAACGTTAATCTATTCACACCTGATGAAAGATCTGACACAAAAAGCCCAACGTGTCTTTTAAAATTTAACTCCAATTATTATGCTTTATTCACCTTGTAATCTAGTTGAACAATTCTTCAAAGAAAGGCAAGAGCAAGCTTTTGAGCAGCTTGACAGACATATTGCTGGCGCTTATCTAAATAATTGTTTTTTTCCTATTTCCATGCCCTTTTCTCGTATTCCTTCTGTTTTTCCCTTTCCACCTGTCAAAATTTTATTCATCTTTTAACATTCAGCTCAAAAGCATCTTTTTTAGGAAGCTTTCCTCCTTTGCTGAAGCCTCATTATTTCCTACCTCCTTGTTGATAGTTTATAATCTGATTTGTATTTTAGATCCTTTGCGTAATTGTTTTATCTTCTTAAAAATGTGCGTATTCTTTGAAGGTAGGGGGTTATGTATTCATCTGTGTATCTGTGACTTAACTGAAGCTGCTTAATGATATTTAATACATTGAAACTAACTTCTTTTGCTGGAGAAAAATGTGTGGACTTGTGGTTTTGAAGCAAAGACCTTTGGAAAGACGAATTATGGATTATCTGTTGCCTGGCATCAAACCATCCATTTCTTAGTCCTGAATGCTGTCCAGCACATTGGTGCTAGAAGGCTCTATCTCTTGCCCATTGATCACAACCTTGACACTAAGGATACAACTCACCAATTCTTTGCATTGTTTTTAGGACACCCAAACACAGCAACCATGGAAGAAAGCTTCCCCCGAGGGGGTACAAGAAAGACCCACAAATCAGAGAAAGAGAAAGCTTTCCAGCAGTCATTTGAACAAGACAACTTATTTGATGTAAGTGGTGTGCTTTTTTGATAAGACTCACTGAACACTTTCTCTCTAGTGTCCTTATGGAGAATGAGCCTTGTTTGAGAATGTGTGGTTTTCCAGATTGGATTCTTGTTGAAGTCAACTTTTATAAATTAAACTTGTTAGAGAGTCCATGCCACCACAAGACTATATCCTTTGAAGCATGGCATTTAATATTTGAGTTTGCAGTGCCGTTGTTTCTTTCTTTCTTTCTCTGGCCACGTCACCCAGCTTGTGGGATCTTAATTCCCTGACCAGGGATCCAACCTGCGCCCTTGGCAGTGAAAGCATGGAGTCCTAACCACTGGACCACCAGGGAATTCCCTGTTTCTTATTCTTAGAAACTTACCATGTTGATTAAGGATGGAGAGAAAACAGTTTGATCACTGCATTTTTGAATGAGGTCCTTGCTGTATAAAGCGATCATAATTTGCAGTAGAATTTGAAATCTTCACCTAGAGTAGGTTGCGCTCCAAATGCTAGAGGGACGGTAACTAACACTTGATTGTATGGTCTCATGTCTATTTTATGTAATCTTTCCAACTGTACTGTGTAGTAGAGATCATCATTCCATGGTGAGGAACTGAGGCTCAGAGAGGTTATATAATTTAGTTGAAATCACACAGCTTGTAATGATGGGGATAGGAATTTAACTTGGGTCTTCGTGACTCCACCTTTTATTTTCTTTCACTGTTCCAAATTGCTTCTCCCAGCGGGGAACCCCAGTGCTCATCCCAGTCAAGGGAGGAAGAACACAGGAGAGAAGGGGCTTTGAGAACAGAGCTCAGATTTTGGTCAAAGGGAGAATTGCTGTCAGAACAGGAGATTGGCGTTGAGGCAGGAATTAAAGGAACAATTGGGAGTGGGATGGAGTAGAAGGGAAGACAAAGCAAGGTGACAGATGACCTGAAGTTGGAGGGAAAGGCCAGGATTACTGGTTTTTATTCTTTTGGGTCTTTTGCCCCCTTTAGATTTCTACTGAAGAGGAATCCACCAAAAGGAAAAAGATCCAGAAAGAGCCAGCAAAAACAAAAAAGTTGAAAGTTGAAAAGAGAGAAAGCAACAAGTTTGTAAGAGAGAAGTTTGAAATCCTTAGTGTGGAGGTTTGTCAAAGTTTTTTTTAATTTTTAACATCTTTTTTGCAGTATAATTGCTTTACAATGGTATGTTAGTTTCTGTTTTATAACTGGTTTTGTTTTAAACAAACTCTCTGAGTTGCTTAAGTCTGTATATGTTCTTCTTCCTTTCCTCTTTCCTTTTTTCCTTCATTCTTTTCGTATAAATATGTGTGTGTAGCTTATGTCTTTAGAACTTCTTCCAGTTTTGTTCAGAATTGAGCATTATTTCCTTCAATTATTAACCAGTGCCTGTAATCATGTGTTGTTTTTTTAGTTTTTCTTTTTAGCTGCTGAGTCCCTCATCCCGCCGATGCCCTCATGGAACTTGTGTTTTAGTAGAGTCATAGGTTAGAACTGGCAATAACTTTAGCAATCACTCTAATTCTTCCCTTTCATTTCATAGATGTGGAAATTATCTCAGAGAAGTGAAGCAGTCTTATTATGTTCCTTAAATTTTTAGATAATTCTGATACACATTAGTTGTAAAAAAAGAAAAAAAAAGTCAAATGATAGTGAAGGGAAACATACAGATTCAGCCTGCAGAAGTATTTTCTTTGTCCTGTGTGCTACTTAAAAAAAATAATTGTTTAACTTCATGCCAACATTAGAAAACTAAAAAATTTCCCATAAAAATGTGATTTCCGGCTTTTTTGTAAAAATTTGAAAGTGCTGACAGTACAAGCTCGCACTCCCTCATGTTTGTAGGCACACAGAGCTGAATAGTGGTTGCGCCCTTTAGACCTGGCATGCACCCTCCAGACTGACTTCTGTCTCCACTGACATTCTTTCCTGCATTGTGTTGCCTGCTAGGCCTTTGAGTTTGGGCTGCTTGGAATAAAGGAAAAGGCGAGTGTGCCCTCCAGCACCCTGCTGGAAACACTGTTGTATAATTTCGATCTTTCGTGGTGCTCAGATGTGTGATGAGTGTACTGACATGTACACATATGTGTCTCGTAGCTTTTATATGTCAGAGTTGGGACTAGAAGCCAGAACCCCCCCAACCTCCCCAATCATTGTTCTCTTCCCTGTTGTATACATTTCACTCTTTCTCTTCTAGTCCCTGTGTGAGGGGATGCGGATTTTGGGTTGTGTGAAAGAGGTAAATGAACTGGAACTGGTGATTAGTCTCCCCAACGGCCTCCAGGGGTGTGTGCAAGTGACCGAAATCTGTGATGCCTACACTGAAAAGCTGAATGAGCAGGTGGCACAAGAAGAACCCCTGCAGGTAAGGGAAACCCGCATGAAATCTGTAACTGGAAATAAGTAGTACACCAACAGATGTAAAATGACAACTTTGCTAAGTGTTAAGAAGGAAGGGTACAAGGTACCAAGAGAGTTTATAATAGGGAAATTTTTTTTTCTTTTTTTTTTTTAAAGAATAAGGGGATTTTGACTTAGCCCAGGGAACCTGGAAGACTTGCCTGAGGAAGGGATGCCTGAGCTGAGGTAGGAAGGATGAGGGTATGCTAGAGAAGGGAGTTCAGGCAGAAGGAGCCCGATATGCAGCAGAAGGCTAGTGTGGCTAGAGCAGAGAGAGCCGGGGAGAGTGGAGTGGGATGGGGCTGGAGGGCTGGGTGGAGGCCAGACCATGTTTAGGATTGTTTTTCTAGAATCAGTGGGAAGCCCTTGAAATGTCCCCACTGGGGTGGGTGCCATGTAGACAGCACAGAGAATGAATTGAAGAGGCATGCGTAGCTGCTTAGAGACCAGTTAGGAGGCTGTTGTCGTAGTCTAGGCTCTGAGATTGATGGATTTACTGAGGGCTGAGGAGGTAAAGTCAGCGCTTAGTGACGAATTCCATATGGGTGGCAAGGCCGAGAGACGTGTCAGAGGTGAGTCCTAGGTTTCTGTTGAGCACGGCTTGACAGTTGGCCATTGCCATCCTGAGACAGGAGACCCTGAAAGGGGACCTGGATTAGGAGAGATGATCATGATTTGATTTTCTGTTATGTTGAGTTTGAGGTACAGTTGAGACAACCAGTAGATAGGTGATGCTGGAGCTCAGGGACGTTTGGGTTAGAAACATGAATGTGTGAAACTTCTTTGTATAGGTGGTAATTGAAGCTATGGAGAGGGAAGAAGTTGCTTAGAGGGAGCACACAGAGGGAGAAGAGACTGAAAGACTGAGCCTGGGGCAAATACTATATTTTAGTTGCTGAATAAAAGGAGAGTTGCTGTCAGAAGAAGGTGGGACCAGAGACACAGAGAAGAAAAAAGGTGAACGAAGGGTTGGAAGCCAGGAGGAAATGCTTAAGGAAGCAGCACCAGAGTTAAATGCTTTGTAAAGGTCATGTGAGAGAAGGACTGTAAAGTGGACTGTTGGGTTTAGCGACATGGAAGTCATTGGAGATTTTGTTGGGAGATCAAGTATGGAGTGATGGGGGTGGAACTCAGATTGCAGTGAGCTGAAGAGTGAGGAGAAGATGAGGAAGTAGAGACAGTAATTGTAGACGATTCTTTTAACACGTCATTTTACATCTGCCCATTGCGTGGAGATGTTTGGAGACCTTAAGCTGTAATCCAAGACTGTGACATGGCCACAGGCCGCTTCCTTTGTGGGTGAGCAGTTACTCTCTTCATCTGCCTTTTGGGCTCTTTGGGATCTGAGGATGAGAAACCGCTGAGCCAGGACCAGGCAATGAATTCTCAGTGCAGGGGAAGGGTACGTATCAGGTTTTTCTCATTTGTATTCTGCAGGACCTGGTCAGCTTGTCTGAGCTCTTCTCACCTGGGATGCTGGTGAGATGTGTGGTGAGCAGTCTGGGCATCACAAAGAGGGGCAAAAAGAATGTCAAGCTGTCTCTGAACCCCAGAAATGTCAACAAAGTGCTGAGTGCTGAGGCCCTGAAACCCGGCATGGTACGTCTCTGGCGCCAGGGCAGAGGAGCAGGCAACATGCCTTCTCCCTGTCCTGCCTCCTGGGGTGTGTCTAGACTACCTTTCACTTTCAGCTTAACTGTTACACATGGGGGTGCGTCTTTTCCTGGGGGGAAGGTCGCCAGGGTACTTTGGGTACTTAATGGAAATTGAAGACTTGAACCTAATCACATTACCCTGGAGGGGAGGAAGGGAAAGCAAGTCCAAGATTTGCTGGTAGGGGGAAAAAAATGCTTCCAAGGAATCTTAGCAAGGGTAAGAAGGAGTTCCTTGAAGTGCCTTCTTTACTGAGACTTCTTCACAGATTAAGTCTTTTTCAGAGGCCACTGGCGTTTGTGGGGAGAGCTTGAGGGCTGCTCTCTGAGAGCGAGAGACAGGGTAGACAGGGCAATTAGACTGTCAGCCGTACTAATGGATGATCCACTACTGAGTCTCCCAGTCCTATGCAGGTTCAGGAGAAATGTATCCCCACTCAGTGCCTCCAAGTCAAGTAGGTACAAAACACACTCATATAAACTATACTCACTTAAGAGGAAGGAGATCAGTATGATCTTGGAACGTTTGGTTAGAAGCGGTGGAGTTTGGACCAGGCCCTGAACGTTGGGTAGAGTGGGGAATAACAGTAAGCCAAGTTGTAGGAAATTGACAGGTATTGAGAGGCCACTGTTTGACAGGTGCTGTTTTAGACACTTCCTCTGAAAAAATTTTCATAGCAACCCTGTGAGGCTGATAGGTATCCCTCTTGTACATTTGAGAAAACAGACTGAAAAAGGTTTAAGTGACTTAAGTGACCAAACACCAGATAGCTACTAAGTGTCAGAGCCAGATTTGAATGCCACAGTGCTTCCCGTGAAAGGTAAAGGAGGTTGGCAGGAGTTTGGGGGGAGACATCCTGGAGGTGCTTAGAAAAGACTTGATGACAGCGAGAAGGGTAGTTCCGGATTCTCATTAGTCATGGTGCTGGGAGTGCTGGCACTGCAAGGCCATCTGGTTTATCTCTTTGCATAACATGAAAGTCTTTCCTATCTTTTGAAAATCCTCCAGGGGAGAATCCCCTCTCTGTCATTCCATTATTCAACTCCTCTCTGTCTGGAAACTATAAGATCCTTCAAACCCTGGGAGAATTAAAATTGATGTCTTTCCCTCTTCTATCCTATAGTGGGACTGAGGGTTTTTTTCTTTTCTTTAAAAAAAAGATTTTTTTAAGTATAATTAATGTACAATATTATACAAGTTACAGGTGTACGTTATAGTGATTCACAGTTTTTAACGGTTATACTCCATTTATAGTTATAATAAAGTATTGGCTATATTCCCTGTGTTGTAGGGATTGAGGCTTAAAGTTAAAAGTGAGAGGATGTGTGGGATTATGGGATGGTGGGAACAGTCCTGTTTGGTAGTGGATGTTTGTTATGTGTCCCATGACCTTTGACTTTTGACCTTTTGAGAATGCTTTGCCTTCCTCCAGCTGCTCACGGGCACTGTGTCCAGCCTGGAAGACCATGGCTATCTAGTGGACATTGGTGTTAGTGGGGCCAGAGCTTTTCTGCCACTGCAGAAAGCCCAGGAGTACATCCAACAGAAGAACAAAGGTGAGAGGAAGAAGAGGGACCAGTCCATGGTAGTGAGGTGGTATATGGGGGATTATATTTAAATGCCACTTTGGTGAGTAAAATGCAGAATGCTGACCCTGAAGCATGTTTGGCTTTGCTAAAATCAACTGTTAATCTTAGGTGACAGAAAAAGGAAGATGTGTGAAGGGTCAGGGAGTGGCAGTCTCATTAAGATCTGATGGACCAGTTTCACTTTTTCTCACTTAGAAGATTCCACTGAAATTTGGGCCCCCAGAGCCTCTGAACCAGTACTCTCCCGCCTTGTTGAGGTTTTCATATTTTTGTGTGGTAGTTGATTCCAGATCAGTCAGGGTCATTTCACGCCATTCTTGTAGTTGGTCCCTGAGAAACTGGGAATATGGGGAGTAACTGGGTAGGTAGGCCATGGATCTTTCAGGTATCACTCGAGCCCAAGTTCAAAGTCCTTCTCATAATAGGTATTTTTCCTTTTGGGGGCTGGACTTGCAGGTGCTAAATTGAAGGTAGGTCAGTACCTGAACTGCCTTATTGAAGAGGTGAAAGGCAATGGAGGAGTTGTTAGTCTGTCTGTTGGTTACTCAGAAGTTTCTGCTGCCATTGCTACTGAGGAGCAAAACTGGACCCTCAACAGCTTGCTACCAGGACTGGTAGTCAAAGCCCAGGTACAGAAGGTAAGCCGTTCATTGTTACTACTATTTTCTAAAATAAAAATAATTTTTATTAAAGTAGTACGTGCACACAATCTAAAAGAGTGCTGTCCAGTAGGGTAGCCCCTGGTCCCATGTGACCATTAAGCACTGGAAATGTAGCCAGTACCACGTGTTGAAATGATAATATTTTGCCTATATTGGGTTAAATAAACTATTAAAATAAATTTCAGCTGTTTCTTTGTAATTTTTACAATGTGACTGCTAGGAAACTTAAAATTACATTTGTGGCTTATATTTCTCTTGGGCAGTGCTGGTCTAAAAGATCAAATGGTATTGAAAGGCTTATGATGAAGAACTCTCATCCCATCTAACCCCCACCTTTAACTCTCAGCTTATCTTTTGAAATTTTCCTGTGTGTTTCGAAGTATGATAGTAAGCTTCTGCTGCATCTTACCACTTTGAGGCATTGGGTTTTCACTTCTTATCAAGGTAGATGAAGTTTTGGCTCTCTTATCCTTACCTTCTCCCAACCTTTCGACAAAGGAATATAAAAATTTTGGCTAAATCATTATTCAGTGTTTAAATTATATGACTACATAGATACTATTTATTTGCTGGGCTAGGTAATATAATTTGTTTCTTGAACAGCTTTTTTTCCTGGAGTTGCTAATCACCTTTGTTTTTGTCATTTGCTGAATTCTCTTCCTACCTTTCACTCTTTCTTCATACATCCTGTAGTTATTTTTCTCTCACTATTTTCTGTGTTTTCAAACCCTTTAAATAATCTTTGCTACTTTTTTCCCCTACGCGGAGCCCCTTTTACTGTCATCCGGCTCCAGTCTGGACTGGTTGCTCTGTAGGGCTCCCTTCCCTGTCATCCCAGATCCTTTTCCACTCTTCTGTATTGGATAGAACCTTCTTTGATTCCATGTATTCCTCTTTTTGGGTTTACTCATCTTAATGTGTCACATTCGCCAGAAGCATCCTCAGAAAAGCAGATGGGAGGTTAATTTCTTCACCTCATGTGTCTTAAAATTCCCAAGACCGCTCCCAGGTTCGATGATTCACTAGAAAGGCTCACACCATCAGCATATAGCGGCCCTCACGGCTGTGAGTTATTGCAGTGAAAGAAGGCAAAGCAAAATCAGCAAAGGAAAAAAGCCCCATGGAATGAAGTCTGAAAGAAACCAGGCACAAGCCTCCAAGAATCCTCTTCCAGTGGAGTCACAAAGGGTGTATTTAGTTCCTCCAGCAGCAGGTTATGACAACATGGGTGAATGTTGTCTACGAGCAAAGCTCATTGAGGGTTTTTATTTGCGACTGGTCACATAGGCACCAGCTGCCTGTCATGTACCAAAATTCCTGACTCTCCTAAGGAATTCGAGTGTTTAGCGTAAACCATATTGTTTGCACAAATAGTTTAGGTACAGTGAGCCACTCAGTTCTGAGAGTGGTGGGAACCCTCTTGAAGTCTAAGTTCCCAGACACCAGGCCAGGGCCAACACCGCAAGCATGCTTTTCCAAGGATCGCAGTCTCAGGCCTGCTATGTTAACTCTTTTCTGCACACCTAGTATATCTGAAAATACCTTTATTCTGCTCTAACGTGTGATTGGTAGTTAATCTGGGGTTAGAATTCTAGGTAAAAAAGTACCTCAGAGGGCTTCCCTGGTGGCGCAGTTGTTGAGGGTCTGCCTGCCGATGCAGGGGACACGGGTTCGTGCCCTGGTCCGGGAGGATCCCGCGTGCCGCGGAGCGGCTGGACCCGTGAGCCATGGCTGCTGAGCCTGCGCGTCCGGAGCCTGTGCTCCGCAAGGGAGAGGGCACAGCAGTGAGAGGCCCGCGTACCACCAAAAAAAAAAAAAAAAAAACACCTCAGAATTTTGAAGTTCTTGTTCCCATTGTCACCTGGCCTCTACTGCTGTTGAAAAGTCTGATGTTATTTTGATTTCCTTTTCTTTATATGTTCAAGGATCTTATCTTTATCCCTTTCGTTTTAAAATTTCACAATGATGTGCTTTTGTATGACTCTCTTTCCATTTATTTGTGCTGACCTCCTGTAATCCAGAAATGTAGATCCTTAAGTTCTGGGAAAGTTTTCTGTATCACTGTGGTTTTTTTTTTTCCCCAATTTTTAAGTTGAGATATAATTCACATACAGTAAGATTCACCCTTTTAAAGTGTACAGCTTAGTGGTGTTTCAGTGTATTCACAAGGGTGTACAGCTGTCATCACTATTTAATTCCAGAACATTTTCATCGCCCCAGTAAGAAACCCCGTACCCATTGGTTGTCACTCTCCATTCATTCCCTCCCTCAAGCCCCTGGCAACCACGAATCTACTTTTTATCTCTAGATTTGCCTGTTGTGGGTATTTCATATAAATTGAACCATACAGTATGTAGCCTTTTATGTCTGGTTTCTTGCACTTAGCACGTTTTCAAAGTTCATCCATGTTGTAGCATTTATCAGTGATTCGTTCCTTTTTATGGCTGAATAATACTCCATCATATGGAGTTGGTAGACATTTGGGTTGTTTCCACTTTTGTCTTATGGGTAATGCTGCTATGAAATTTGTATATAAGTTTTTGTAGGGACATATGTTTTCATTTCTCTTGAGTGTATATCTAGGAATGGACTTGCTGGGTCATATGATAACTCTGTGTTTTAACTTTCTGAGGAACAGCCAAAGTGGCTGCAACATTTTACATCCCCACCAGCAATATAAGGGTTCCAATTTCACCACATTCTCACAAACACTTATTGTTATTCTTTTTATTATAGCCACTCTAGTGGGTGCGGGTATGAAGTGGTATTTTGTGATTTTGATTTGCATTTCTCTAATGATTGGTGATGTTCAGCATCTTTTCATGTGCTTATTGGCCATTTATAAATCTTCCTTGGAGAAATATTGAATCAGAAGTCTTTATCCATTTAAAAGTTACATTATCTTTTTATTGTTAATGGTGTAAGGGTTCTTTGTATCTTCTGGATACTAGCCCCTTATCAGATCTTTAAAAAAAATTTTTTTTTAATAAATTTATTTATTTTTTTGGCTGTGTTGGGTCTTCGTTTTTGTGCAAGGGCTTTCTCCAGTTGCGGCAAGCGGGGGCCACTCTTCATCGCGGTGCGCGCGCGGTGCGCGGGCCTCTCACTGTTGTGGCCTCTCCCGTTGCGGAGCACAGGCTCCGGATGCGCAGGCTCAGTAGTTGTGGCTCATGGGCCTTGTTGCTCCGCGGCATGTGGGATCTTCCCAGACCAGGGCTCGAACCCGTGTCCCCTGCATTGGCAGGCAGATTCTTAACCACTGCGCCACCAGGGAAGCCCTAAAATTTTTAATATAATTTTCTTTTCTTTTTCTAGAACTCCTGTTAGTATGATGTTGGACTTAATGGATCAGTTCTAATTTTCTTATTTTTTCCTCTCTTCTTTGGTTTGGTACATGCATGTATCTGTCTATATCCTACTTCTGGGAAAGTCTCTCAACTTAAACTTCCCATTCTCTATTGAGTTTTTGTTTTGACTGCCGTGTTATGAGAGAGGCACTAAAAAACTGCTGGGAAGTCTGTGTTCCTGAGTGCGACTTGCTGACTGGCTGACTTCCCTGTCAGGGTCAGGAACTAGTGGCAACCTCCAGATGTCACTGTTAGAAGTCTTCTCTGGCTTAGATTCCTCTGGAAAGGATCTGCTAACACCCGATTCAGGAGCATATAAGCCTGGCTGCCTAAGAGCTAGATGGCAGAAAGGGGCTGGCGGTCTCCATATCTATATATGATATTCAGAATTTTTCTTAATTCACATTTTCATGGTTTGCACTGTTCCTGTGTTTTGAGTCTGGTACAGTTTCCCAGAGAATAACTCTCCCATTTTCTGTGGAGATGGGAGAAGGGTGGACCCTATAGTTTGAGGAGAGGACCTGGGGATCTGACTTAGTTTCCCTTATTTCAGTCACCTGCCTCCCTGCTCTCTTTTGAGAGGCTTGTCACCTCTACTTTCTTAGCTTTGTGGGGCTCTGTAGGGTGAATTGCTCACGGTCAGTATCTCCCTCTGGCAAGCATGTGGGTTTTTACCTTCTTAGTCTGAGCACATCACCAAGTTAGCAACAATTTGTCCCAGTTGTCAGGCTGGCAGTTCCCTGAGGATCCTCATGTAAAGCACCTTCCATCCCATTGGGAAATCCCGAGGGTGGAGGACCGATGTCCTCTCAGGCCCGGGGGCGATGAGCTTACTGAATTAAGGAACAGCCAGTGCCAGGAGATGTGCTGCCATTTCATTTTATGGGAAGAAAGATGATAAGGGTTAGCTGGGGGAGGAGAGACACACAGTTATCATTATCATGGATAATGTGGCTTTATGAACAGTCTCATTCCTGGTTCCTTCAGAGAGATGTTTTTCATAGCTGATTCTTTTTATTTCTAGGTGACTCCATTTGGCCTTACGCTAAAATTCCTCTCATTCTTCACTGGCCTGGTTGACTTTATGCACCTGGACCCTAAGAAAGGCAGAACATACTTCTCAAATCAGCCGGTAAGAAATGTTGCACTTATCTTTTCTGGATTTCAGTTGTGTCCCAACCAGCCATCCAGTGTCACAGCTGCTACAGGGAGGTCCTAGGACTGCATGTGTACAGGTGTCAGAGGGGTGGTGAGGGCAATGAAAAGTGTCTTGGAAGGACCACAAGAAACTGCCAGTGGTTATTTCTGGGGATTGAGATTAGAGAAGGAGCCTGTGGAGAAGAAGGCAACTTGTAGTTTTTATTTCATACTCTTTGATTTTTTTTTCTTGGTAGTAAATCTTTTGCTTTTATAATTTAAAGTGTTCTAATAGAGTGTTTAACATAGAACAAGATATATGTTTAAATAGACAAATGTATTTTACAAACTGCTATAATATAGATTCAATTTTGGGGAAAAAAAGTCTTAAAAAGTACATCTGGTCAAAATGCTGGCTGATTATGCAATCAGGTGTTAGTGATTAAGTCTGGGTGATTTTTCTACCCTTGTCTAAATATTCAAATTTTCTGCAATGAACATGGATATTTGGGAAGAAAATCCCAATATATGGTAATCGTTGTTTTTTATTAAAAATCCTAAAATGATTTATTTTTTGTTTTTAACAGTAACACATACTAATGGAAGCTATAGAGACTTTGTTGGTTTTTTCTGTTGTTGTTTTATTTTTTTTAAGTAAAAGTAGGTTTTCCCAACACCTAGTAATAATATTGTTAATTTTTTGGTGAACCTCTTTCTAGTAATTTTTTTCTCCTTGTAGCCATATTTGTCTGCAGAGTTGAGACATTTTACATGCTATGGCCTTGTGATCAGAGCAGGCTGTTTCTGGTGTGTTTCAGATGAGCTTCTGATATAGTGATGCCAGTACATGGCTCCTGTTGCATATGTATTATTAGCCTCATGGTGTTGAGGGGACCCTGGTATATGTTTTCCTGGCCTTGTGTAAGCGTTGATTCAGTCGGACATAGTTCCTCTGGGACATTCTGTTTGATTGCACAAGCTGATTTTAGTACTTACATCTGTAGCTTGGTCAAAACATGGAGAGTCTTGACCCCTGAAAGTCTGCTCCAGGGTGCCTTGTCCCTGGTGTGCCTTGTCTTGCTCATTATGCCCTTTCCCTTGTCTAGGTACGGGCCTGTGTCCTCTGCGTCCATCCTCGGACCAGAGCTGTACGGCTGAGCCTGCGTGCTGTCTTCCTGCAGCCCGGGCGTCCACTCACCCGGCTTTCTTGCCAGCAGCTGGGAGCTGTACTGGATGATGTTCCTGTCCAGGGCTTTTTCGGCAATGCCGGGGCCATGTTCAGGCTGACGGATGGGGCTCTGGCCTATGCCCGGGTAAGGAGGCTCTTTGTTTCATCACGATCTTATCACCAGAAGGACTTTGGGGACACAAGTTCTTTTCTGCTTCCTTCATCCCTGGGTATTAGTTTCCTATTTTTGAATTTCCCCAAACGTGGCAGACAGTTCATAAGGACTAGAACAAGGTCTGTTTGTTATATTAGAGTGCCTTAAAATTGACTTGCCTTAATTGATACCTGGTTGATGGTAGGTACAAGAATGAGTTAGGATCTACACCAGGGCTTGGGAAAGTTATTTTAAAGGGCCAGATAGTAAATATTTTAGGCTTATGGATCATACAGACTCTGTCCTAACTACTCAGTTTTGTTGTTATAGCCTGAAAGCAGCAAGGACAGTATGTAAATGAAAGGGCACGGCTGTGGTCCAGTCAAACTTTTACTTACAAATATAGGCACTTAATCGTGAGCTGTAATTTATCGACCCATGATCTAGACTCTTCTCTGACTTTATAGAGATCCTGTGATAGTACAAAGCAGTTCTTTAGTTAGAGCAATTATTTTAACAGGTAATCAAGAGTGCCGGTTTTATGGGAGGTGACAAATGTACTGAGTCAACTCCATGTCTGATTTAATGTCTGATTGCCTCAGATCTGTTGCTTCTGGCTGGTCCTTAATCACTTGGTACTTTGTAGCTCAGCCATCTCTCCAATTCTAAGAAAGTCTTCAAACCTGAGACCTTCAAGCCAGGGAACACTCACAAGTGTAGAATCATCGACTACAGCCAAATGGATGAGCTGGCTTTGCTCTCTCTGTGGACGTAAGTCTGTCACTGACTTGTGTGGGTGTAGAGGTATGCTCCTGTGCAGCGCACGCCCACAGTGTCTCCTGGCCTTGCTTGGTGAGGGTTTCCTTTCTTGCCAACATGATTTTGGTAGCCCTGAATTTTAGGCAGCCTCTGTCTTAATTTATTTAATCTTGTATTTGCCTTTTGTTCTAGGTCTGTTATTGAAGCTCAGTTCCTTAGTTATCATGACATCAAACCTGGGGCCTTGGTAAAGGTAAGACCTCAAGCATATAATTAGATACTCCACCACCTTCAGATAGTCTTTAGTTCACAGGTTAACTGTCAGCTCATTAGTCCCCATGTGAACACGTTTAAAGTCATATTCCTTCTCTTGGCCTGCTAACTGGGATTTCTTTTTCTTCCCTTGGGTAACTTGTAATTAATTTCAAGGTAAGGTCTTGCTAGTACCACCCCACTACGCAGAGGCGGTAGGTCATCAGTCCTGGGATTTGATGGTGTTGATTAGACCAGGTCAAAAGTTAGTTCTTTGATAATTGAGCCAGCTGGGATATTAGTAAGAAGCCAGTTGCTGCTCCTGTCCAACCACTTAGCCCCAACTGAGCAGCTCCCCTTTATATGTAGAGTTCATTCCTTAGGAGACATAATCCTCTCCGTTGGATAATGAATTTGTAAGGCAGATTGAAAGAAGATCCTCACACAAAAAGATGTGAAAGTTCTCATAAATAAACCCTACTGCATCCGGATCACTGTGGGGTATGTGCTTTGTCCCTATGAGATCTGGAATAACAGGCACAGTTACCTCAGGAAGCTGAGCTTCGGAAGAGAGGTGTGAGATGCTTTGTTGTAAGAAGTATAGGAAAGATATTCTTGAGGCATCATGGCATCTTTTCCTAGGGCAAAGTGATGACCATAAAGCCATACGGGATGCTGGTGAAGGTGGGCAGGCAAATCAGGGCCCTGGTACCTCCCATGCACCTGGCCGACATCCTTATGAAGAATCCGGAGAAGAAGTACCACGTTGGGGATGAGGTCAAGTGCCGGGTGAGCCTCCTGAAGGGTCGCTGGTGGGGTTTTGGCCATATGGGAAGAGAATGATGCTTCTCAGCTGAAGTTTCTGCCTTTTTCCAAAGTGACCACATAATATCTGCAGTCCTGCGCTTGGCATTGGGAAGAGAAAACTGGGTCCCTGCCCTTGATAATTGTATGGTATAATTGGTAGTTAAAATATCCATACATGAAGAGAGCAGGCCAGGTGGTTTGGTGCAGGCTGTATGCTGTGGTCATATCTCAGAACGGGGATGTGAGGGTAGGCTGGGGCAGCAAGAATCATTGATAATCAGTGAAGATCAATATGATCAATAGTAACTACCATGTAACATGTATTCTGTGCCAGTTGCTGTGCTAGGCACATTGTAACACGCCTTACTTCATTTCATCCTTAAAATGGGCCTATGAAGGAAGTACTGTTATCCTCATTTTGCAGATGGGGAAATGAAAGCTTAGGAAAGCAGAGTATCTTGCCCAGAGTCACACAGCTAATAAATGGCAGAACCAGTTTTCGAATTGAGCTCTATTTGACAATAATGTCTTCTAGATTTCTGGCAGAGGTGGGGCTTGAACTGGAAAGGATGGGTAGGATTTGGAAGGTTGAGGAGGAGCAGGCGTTGTGTCAGGCACGGAAATAGCCCAACCAAAGCTGCCGAAACTTGAGTGTTTTATAACAAAGGCTTGGATCCTGAGAGAAGCTTCAGAGTTGTGAAGATTAGACATGATAATACACAGTGCTTAGGGCCTGGTGTGTGCAGACACTTAGAATGTTGGATTTTCTTATTTTCATTTTATTTCATTGTGGACTCAACAAAGATATTGATTACCCATTGGTACAAAGTTTTATAGTGGTGGGGTCAGGAAGTTAGAAATAGAGGAATTTCTCTGCCCTCGAGGAGATGACTTTTTGAGGAATGAGAGGTGGCTGGCGCACTCAGTCTTAGTTTATAGCTAGTCCACAACACTGTTGAGGGGGTAAAGGTTCAGTCATTCATTCTGTTAGACGAGATGCAGTGGTCCAGGAGGGAGAGGGAGCGGAGGCAGAGTAGGAGTAACCGACATAGGACTCTCTGGAGGTGCACTGGGATGGTGAGTGTTGCTCTAGGCCCAGGAGGGGACTTTTGGGAGGTAGTACATTTGAAATAGAGGTGAATGCTCCCTAGGTCGTCATCCAGCAGGAAGCGGGGATGGTCTGTAGCTATTATTCTCAGAGAGAAAGAGCAGGTTTTTAGGGACCGACCGTGGCTCTCAGGGGGATGCAGAGAGCAGCTCAGTGGCTCTCTTGGTAATGGATGACTTGGTCACGGCCAGTACCCCTTCCCTAGGTTTTGCTTTGTGACCCTGAAGCCAGGAAGCTGATGATGACCCTGAAGAAAACCCTGGTTGAGTCCAAACTTCCTGCCATTACCTGCTACGCTGATGCTCAGCCTGGTCTGCAGACACACGGCTTTATCCTCAGGGTCAAGGACTACGGCTGCATTGTGAAGTTCTACAATGACGTGCAGGGACTGGTGCCCAGGCATGAGCTCAGTGCCGAGTGTATCCCTGACCCAGAGAGTGTCTTTTACACTGGCCAGGTAAGCCTTCCCCTGGATAGGCTCCTACCGTTGGTGACCCCATGAACACAGATTTGAAGGAGTAGGAAGGCTACTTTTTAAGGGTTACAGAAGAGAGCATGTTGGATAGCGGGCCTGAGCCAGCTAAGTGGAGGAGATGGAACAGAACAGAGAGAAACCCTCAAGGGAGCTCAATGGATGCTAACAAACTAACGAACCTTAGGCCCTCAACCTAGAAGAAATTAATCTTCACCTGTTATACACTAGTGTCCCTCACATCAGAAATTGTTCTGAGGCCACTATCACCACAAGGGGGCACTGCCCTAAATCCGATGAGTCTGGGTCTGTCTAGGAAAAAGTGATTTTTTAAAACTTGGGATTATACCCCAAAATTCATTCATGTCTTTTGTCACCTGAAAGGCTGACTTGTGGGGATCCTGTGTAGCTCTCAGTACGTTTCTCTTCACTGCCTTCTGATCTGATCCTGGGTCTTGGTGAATCACCCAAGGCCTCTGTGGTGCTGGTGGGGGGCACCTCTCTCCAGGGCCAAGCAGGTATGGTTTCTCACCAGGTGGTGAAGGTTACAGTGCTGAACTGTGAGCCATCCAAAGAGAGGATGCTCTTGTCCTTCAAGCTGTCAGGTGATCCGAAGGAAGAATGTGCGGGACACAGTCAGAAGAAAAAAAAAGCCATTAACGCTGGGCAGGTACCTGGACGTCTCCAGACAAATTATTTTAGTTACGGTGGTAGAGAGCAGGGCGCCACTGACACCTGGGGTGCTGGAAACCATGCATGGGGATGATAAAGGAAGCTAGATAAGACTCTGGGGCTGTGTGTCAGAGCAGATGGACTGTCTAGGAAGGAAAGTGCGGTTACGGTGTGGCTTGTCAGCAGTGTGCTGCTGCCCCCTTTCCTCTCTGGTCCCTAGGACCAGCCCGCAAAACTGTCTTTCCTTTGGGACCCAGTGGAGGGACCTGGGAGAGGAGTGATGTGAGCACCAGATGGGTCCTGCTATGTGTGTGGGTGTGTGTGCCTGTTGGGTCTTTGGGAGTGTGGGGTGGGGAGTGGGAGAGCTGCTTCTCTGATCTCAACCTCTCAGTCATCCCTGGTGCTGGATACTCGATGCCTCTGATCTCTACCTGACCCGCACGAGTTGCTCTCTGCTCAAGACAAGCGCTCTTTTTTGTCTTCCTTTTCCCTGAGTAGTTGGTGGATGTGAAGGTTCTGGAGAAGACCAAAGATGGGCTGCAGGTGGCTGTCCTGCCTCACAACATCCCCGGCTTCCTTCCCACGTCTCATCTGTCAGACCATGTCACCAATGGCCCACTGTTGCATTGCTGGCTCCAGGCAGGTGACACCCTTCACAGAGTCCTGTGTCTGAATGAGGGTGAGGGGCGTGTTGTATCCTTTACTGGTCTCTGGGGGGCTGTGGAGGTGGAGGTGTGGGAGCTGTGGGCCCTCGGCGGGGCGGGGGGCGCTGGGGAACTCCGGGTCAGGCTCTGCTCTTAGTTGGAAACTCCATGGGAAAGAAGTCGGCCCTCTGACTGCAGAAATACCTCCACAGACCAAACCAGTGGGCAAGCCTGCACTTTGCCTCTGTTCCCCTGCTGGGCGTTAGAGCAGGATCGAGGTGCTGCTGGCAGATGCGGGTGGTCAGGGCAGAGGGGGAGCCCAGGGTGTTGGGGAGAGGGCCACGTGGCACTTCAGGCCCAGTAGGACACTCCCAGTGGCACGTCCAGCCTTCTTGGGGCACTCAGTGCTCACCCCTGAGTTGGAACAGTTAATAAGTACCTGCTGTCCTCTTTTCTCTCCTCCGCCTCCCTCTGCTGGGATATAGGTCTCAGAATATTGCTTTCGGTCTTCGTGTGGGCGCTTAGAAGGAAGACATTGCCTCCTTTCTTGCAGAATGTAAAATCGATTCTCCTTAGAGTGGAGATAGGCAGAGGAGGGGAAATAGGGTTGGTTAGTGTGAAGATAGGCAGGAGGATGGTGTCACGGCCGGTCCAGCTGCCAAACCACAGGGATGAGCCTTCCCCTTAGGTCCCCTCCGGTAATCTGGAGGTGAGTTAATAAGGGCAGGAACGAAACAGTGATTCCCAGACTTCAGTGTGAATCAGAATCCCCTGAAGGGCTTGGTCCAACACAGCCTGCTCCCCGTGCCCCCCAAGTGTCTGATTCAGTAGGTCTGGGCTGGTGCTTAAGAATTTGCCTCTCTAGCTAGTTCCCAGTGATGCTAATGCTGCTGGTCTACACACTTAGAGAATCACTGTGGTAGAGAGGGTGGAGAGTGGAGAACGGAGATGGGAGAGATGGACAGCTCATCTGCCCTTTCTGGAACATTCCTTGACGAAGTGCCACTAGCTCCTTTGCAGGAAGCCAGCTTTGGTGTCTGCAGTAGAGGGTGGCCAGGATCCCAAGAGCTTCTCAGAAATCCATCCTGGAATGCTGCTCATTGGTTTCGTGAAGAACATCAAGGACTACGGTGTGTTCGTCCAGTTCCCGTCAGGCCTTAGTGGACTGGCTCCCAAAGCTGTAAGTTCACCTCCCTGCACAAGGGCCTTTGAGGGGAGACAACAGGGACATGGAACCTGAGGGTTGGTGGGAAAGAATCTATTCTCTTGAAAGATTTTCAGGGACATGACACAGATGCACCTGGCTGAGGGGGAGTGGAGCTGAGACTCAGTCTGCAGTCCTCTTGCCCAGCCTGTAAGTCTTGGCTCAGGGCTGTGTCCTGGAGGAAGGGGCACCTTTTCTACTTCATGCTACAGCATTGGGTAGGTCATTGGGTAGCAGACTTTTCAGACTGGAAAAGATCCTAGCGATCCCGTAGTTGAACCCCCTTTCAGGCCTGCTGCATAAACTGACACCCAGAGCGGGGAGGAGTCTTACCAAAGCCCGTGTAAGACGGGAGTGAGCAAAGGGCTCATCGCTCATTCCTGCCACAGACAATTCATAAGTGTTTCGTCCTTTCCGTAGGTGTGTTCCCCTGATGTTTTGCCTGGGCAGGTCTCATTTGCATCCCCTGCCAGAACAATTTTAACAATGGGAGAGGGGGGAGGGCCCCAGAAACATGCACAGTGAGGGGCAGAGAGTTGCTCTGGGGCCTTCTCTGCTGGGTTGGCAGCCAGGGCGCCTCCTGTGTTTTTACGAAAGGGGAGGTGAGCTGTGCTCAGAGGGCTGGGGGGGACCTTCCTGGGGTCCATCTCCTGCCTCACACACTTCTTTCTGTGTGTTTCAAGTGGGTTGTCTTAATAGAGACGTCCTTTCCTTTCTTCATTTTGTGCCCGCTCTTCCCTTTTAGATCATGAGTGACAAGTTTGTGACCTCCACAAGTGACCACTTTGTCGAGGGGCAGACGGTGGTTGCTAAGGTGACCAACGTGGACGAGGAGAAGCAGCGGATGCTGCTGTCGCTGCGGCTGTCGGACTGCACCCTGGGGGACCTGGCCACCACCAGCCTCCTCCTCCTGAGCCAGTGCCTGGAGGAGCGGCAGGGCGTCCGTAGCCTCATGAGCAACCGAGGTGGGGGCAGGAGGGCGGAGGATGAGGGCCAGGGGTGGGGCGTGTGCATCTTCAGTCTGTTCCGATGAGTTGTTGGTCTTCCCCGATGTTAAAAAAATATGGGTAAACTTTTGTTAATGGGAGTAGGATCTCCATAAAGTGCACAAATCTTCTAGAGTACAGCTCAGTAAACATTTATAAAGTGAACATCCCTGTTTAACTGTCATCCAGATTCAGATAAAAGATCATTACTTGGTATCCCAGAAGTTCCCCTTGGGCTCCCTCCCAGTTCAGAATCAAAATTTCCCTGAGTTCTGTGACCTCAGGTTTGCATTTGTTGTGAATCCATTCACTTCTTCGCTTTTTGTTCCTTTATTCATCAGATGTGTAGTGGATGACAAAATGGAACAGGGACCTGCTAGAAGACTTTGGGGGGGGGGTTATTAGTCTGACCCTACTAAGCTTTGAACCATTGTGTAGATTTGTTGGAACCCTGATGGGATTTGGGAATAAGAACCTTGAGAGGGTAGATTCCAAACAGAAAGAATGAAAATTCCGAAATCAAAGGAAAGCATGTGTTTCTGGCATTCGTTGGCTATTCCATGAATTATGGCCATGTGGGATGAGCAAGGGGCATAGGTCTCTGCCTGTACTGGGAATTTTCATGGATATCAGACGTTTTTACCAAGAGCAATTTTGCCTTCATAGTGGTTCCAACACTCCATGTTGGAAATGTCCTCCATGTGTCAGCATATTTCCAAAGGAAAAGAATGGTGAGTGTCATTTCATCTTGTTAATCCCTATTTCCTTTGGGTCTCTGGCAGACTCTGTGTTGATCCAGACGCTGGCTGAGATGACCCCAGGGATGGTCCTTGACCTAGAGGTGCAGGAGGTGTTGGGAGACGGCTCTGTACTGTTCAGTGAGGGCCCAGTGCCCGGCCTGGTCCTAAGAGCCAGCAAGTATCATCGGGCAGGTGAGTGCATCTCTCGCCCATCATGGTTTGTAGGGGAAACCACTTGCCCGTTGCTTCCTCTTCTGGGTACACAATTTCCAAATACATAGATGAGCTGATCCAGCAGAAATTTTTGGCATGCTTATCTTGTGTAAATGCAAATGAAGACAGCAGCATACTAAAGAAGGTTTTGGTATGAATCTCTTTATTGTTGTATTTGGGTAAATCTAGATTTTTATATACCAGGTTGCATAAATTGACACAACCTGAATGTGAATTATGGGAGCTAGACCCTTGGCTTCCCTAGCGCATATAAACCTAGGACATAGGTCTGCTTTTCCTTTTTGTGCCTGTGGGCTGCAGGGCTGTTGGAGAGATGCTGTCTCTCTTCGCCCCTGCTCCAGGAGGGTGATCACATTGTGTTTGGTTCTGCACTGCAGGGCAGGAGGTGGAATCTGGGCAGAAAAAGAAGGTTGTGGTCTTAAATGTTGATATGTTGAAGTTGGAAGTACATGTTTCCCTCTGCCACGATTTGGTGAATAGAAAAGCTAAAAAGGTAAGCTTGCTGACTGAGGACTTCCATTCCCATGGTTTCAAAGGTGTTACACACCCCTTCAACCCCACATGGTTCGCAGATACCTGTAGACAGGGTGGCCGTGTGCCTGGATTTGTCTGGGTCATTCCCAGGTGTACCTGTCACCCTGGTGTGCTTGTTGTTTTTGTTTTCTTGGCTGAGCCACGCGGCTTGCAGGATCTTAGTTCCCCGACCAGGGATTGAACCCGGGCCCTGGCAGTGACAGCACCGAGTCCTAACCACTGGGCCGCCAGGGAATTCCCCTGGTGTGCTTGTTAGTTGCAGTGACTTTCACTGTGGTTTGGGCTGTAAATCACATGGTCACCCTGATTAGGGCCAAGCAGGTGCTTGGATGAGTGAAGCGGGCCAGGTGTCTTAGGGGGTGGTGACAGTAGGACTCGACACTAGGACTGACAGACTGCGGAGTGCACGCACTGCCACAGAGGAGCAGAGACTACTCGGTTCCATCTCACTGTTGCCACATGAGAACATCTGGGTCTAGTGTTGGGAAGTCTTTGAATTTAAAAGAAGGCAGAATGTGGATTTTTTATTTGAAGTAAATGTAGGAAATGTTGGAAACTATTTTTCTTTTTAAACATCATGTGAACCAAACAAAACATGTCTGTGGGTAGTTTTGACCTCCAGGCTGCTCATCTGACACCCTCTTCTGTCCACTTTTGTGTGGGCAAAGAATGGGTTCAAGGGAAATCTTAAAATGAGTGGTATCTTTCTCCGGATGACGCGTATATTTCGTCATCGTCTAAAGTACTTATTAATCCCCTAATCGCAAAGGGTATGTTACAGAGAATTATATAGATGTAATCCTTAACCTCCACTTGCTTATAATTTTAAGACTTTGAGAGACAAAGAGAAATAGAAAACAGTATTAACCCCTCACTAAGCTTTCTAGCAGGTCCCTGTCCCATTTTGTCATCCGAGTGAAGCTAGTGCATGTAAGGGCATGAGCACAGGTTGGTTGTTGGAGAAAGACAGGCTACATGCCTTGCACACAATAAGCTCTCAGTAATGACTGTCTTTGTTGAGTGAGTGAATAAACTGGGTGGAGAGCTAGCTGCAGGACTAAGAGAGGGGGAACCACAGTGTCTTAAAGCTGGAGAACCATTAGAGGTCACTTGGCTGTGCATCACAGTCACCTTTGAAGTTCTGCTTTCACTAGTTCCAGGATAGGATCTCAGAATCTGAATTCAAAACAGAGGCTAACTCCAGGTGATCCTGATGTGGCTCCTTGAGTGTGGTCACATCGCCTCAGTGTACAGGAGGGGAAGGCTGGGTCCAGGGAGTGGAGGCTAGTTTGTTACAGCTCAGATTAGCCTTGAGCCCCCTGGACTCAGAGGACTTTCCCAGACCTACCCTGCCCAGTGGGTGAGGAACGAGTCCTTGTGCTCTGTAAGAAGCAGGGATGGTGGGTTTTCTGTTTTCCAGCTGAAGAAAGGCAGTGAGCACCAGGCGATTGTGCAGTACTTGGAGGAACCCTTTGCCCTTGCCTCCTTGGTAGAGACTGGCCAGCTAGCAGCTTTCTCCCTGACCTCTCACCTCAACGACACCTTCCGCTTTGATTCAGAGAAGTTGCAGGTGGGACAGGGTGTCTCCCTAACCCTCCAGACCACAGAACCAGGAGTGACAGGTCTTCTTTTGGCCGTTGAGGGGCCAGCTGCTAAGAGGACCATGAGACAGACCCGGAAGGACTCTGAGACGGTCGACGAGGATGAAGAAGTAGATCCAGCTCTGGTTTTAGGGACTGTAAGGAAGCACACCCTGTCCATTGGGGACGTGGTCACAGGGACCGTCAAGTCCATTAAGCCCACCCATGTGGTAGTGACCCTGGAAGATGGCATCATTGGCTGCATCCATGCCTCCCACATTCTAGATGATGTTCCAGTGGGCACATCTCCTACTGCCAAGTTGAAAGTTGGGAAGAAGGTCACTGCCCGAGTGATTGGCGGGAGAGACATGAAGACATTCAAGTATGGAGGCTTTGGGGGAGGGACTGGCTTTGAGGGGAGATGGTGGTAATCGTGGGAGAAGGCATGGGAACTGAGGCAGTTTCCGAAAAGTTGTGCATATGTTAGATTTTCTTTTAGTTAACCAAAATATTCACCAAATAATCCTTTTGTATGTCTTTATTTTTTAATGGTGTATAATGTAGTGGTTAAGAGCGTTGATTTGGAGTCAGATCTGGGGCGAATTCCAGATTTGCCACTTAAAATTATGCGACCAGGAGTTAAGTAGTTACTCAGCCCTCTGAGTTTTATTTTTCCTCATTTGTAAAGTGAGAGTAATGGTAGTGACTACCTTGCAGGGCCATTGCAAAGATTGGAAGAGAGAACACCTAGCACTGAGTGTGCCTGGTGGGTCGTCTGACACATAGTTATTGCTCTGTATATGTCAGCAGTTACTATAATCCATCCTCCACAGCATACCTTAATTATACTCGTTTACTTTCAATCTAGTTACAGTATGTTATTGCAGCAGAAGTCCTTGCGATAAGAAAACCAAAAAGAGAATTCAAAGTCTAGCCAATGATTTGCGTATTAATTTCAGTAGCTGTGGGATCTTCAGTAAGTCATTTGTTCTCTCTAGACCTCAATTTCCTTATTTTTAGAATGAAAGAGTTGGAAAATTCTTTTCAGGGTTTAATATGACAACCCTAAAAGATCAGATGAGCCAGTTCCTTAACATTTACTCAAACGATGAGAATGGAAGCCCGCAGGCCTGGTATTACCACTGGGCGGTGTGACAGTGGAGTGGGCGGTTTTTTAAGCTCGGTGTGGTGGGCAGTTAGAAATTCTGGTCTCCCGATTATGGTGTTACAGAGAATGAGAGAAATGATTTGACATTATTCGTTTCTCCAGGTTTCTCCCAATAAGTCATCCCAGATTTATTCGAACCATCCCGGAGCTGAGTGTTCGGCCAAGGTAAGGGGAACTCCGGTGGTCTCATGGAAGGAGCGCTGGGCTTGGAGTCAGGAGCCTGAGTTCTGGGCTTGATTCAGCCAGGGTTGTGACTTATTTTGCCTCTCTCTGTCCAGGTTGTCTTTTTTTCTCAGGAGGGATATTTGTCTGGTTCTCATACAGCTGGATAGAGGGATTATATGAGAATTAACGTGAAAGCTGTATTCAGGGTTTAAGTATCAATTTAAAGGCTGATTGCAGTTCTGTTTGTTGGCATGTAACAAAAAGAAACATTTTTGCTCTCAACCTAATTTTCTAGAACTCAGTAATTCCCTAAATAAACACCACGTAGCCAAGAACACCACGTAGCCTGTTCTTTGATAATAGACCACTGCTTGGTGACTGAGACTTGAGGTCATGTTCTGGTGGATTCTGCAGAGGGATGTTCCACGAGGGATTCTAGGTGGACTGGTAGAACTAGTAGTTCCGTGAAGTGGTGGATCCAGTTTGTCTGGGGTCATTCTTTCAGAGGATCTCAAGCATGTCGATCTATGGGCCTGTCTGCTTCTGCTTCCCCCAGTGAAAAAACCCAGCCTCTAGGAACTGATAGGCCATCAGTGACTGAAGCTAGATACACGTGACTGTGCCAGAACCTCTGCAGGGTCAGGCCCAGATCCATCCAGGTTTAAGTCTTATGTGCCTAGGATGTCATGGAAAGACCTCTTAAGCAGCTTTCCGAGCATAAGGTTTGGTCAGCATCCTGAAGGGATCAGAGTAGAAGTGGAATAGTTCTGAGAAGGCTTGTGTCTGAGGTAGGGAAATATTCCTGGAACCTTGAAGTACCAGATGCTAACAACGCTTACTTTGAAGGATGTGAAAGTAAGCCCTTTAGTTCCAGAATGATGAGATTTGGTGGATGCACACGTTCCTGTTTGCTTAATCTGTGGTTTCCTTACTTTTGTAGATTTGATTGTGTCCCTTTGTCATGAAAACAGAGACCTCCTCATATTCGTTGTTTTAGTCTGTGGTGCCTTCACCTCTGAGGCTGGACGTCTTGTTTAATTAAAGGTTAAGGTCAAGTAGTTTATCCAGGCTAAGGGTAGGTAGTTAAATTAATGAATACTGCAAGGGGTGAGTCAGTGAGCATTGTGGGAAGACTTACTAACATCCTGAGTGGTTCTTGACCCTCAGAGTCTGGAGCCTCTCATGAACTATCACTGCTGTTCTGGTCCACCCTCCTGCATATGGAGACTGGTGTGAGCCATAGCAGTGGTCCTTGGTAGTGGCAGTGCGGGCCAAGCCAGGAAATGTGTTCATTCCATAGAGGAGATGGAGGATGGAGAGTTATAACGACAGATAGACAGATGGACAGGTAAAAAACCCTAGCACATCTTCCACCTCCTCCATGTACCTATGTTGTATTGTTAATTATTTTATGTTAATCAAGGCCCCTGAGAAACTTAGTATAAACATAATGCTATTGTTGCTATATTTCTCAAATGCTTTATGTTTTAAAATACATGTTTTGAAGTCAGGAGAAAAAACATTTATTTAATTGACGGTGTTGACTTACTTACGAAATGCCATCATATTTTCATTCCCACTTGTATATGGAGCTCTTGTACACAAAGAGAATGTCGTGTGTCTTCGAGTTGAGTTCAGGGTTGGTGAGGGACACTCAAGCTAGATAAAACGGTACCTGCTCATTTACCCGTTTGGAGGGGAGGGGAAGTTAAGAGAGCAGAGCAGTTCAGAAGTCATTACATGTATCTCTGGAACTCCTGCTAGTCACTGAGTTTTCTCTTGCCATTAATGTAGTTATGCCCACCTTTTTTTTTTTTTTTTTTTAAAGAGAGTCAGTTTAAAATCATTTTGGGAAAAGAAAAAAGATAACACATACTTGTTATGTGTGTTTTATTTTTAATTTTTTTTTTAAACTTAAACAGACATCTATTTTCTCACAATTATGGAGGCTTTCATTCTGAGATGAAGGTATCAGCAGGGTTTGTTCTTCTGAGGCCTGTCTCCTTAGCTTGCAGGTGGCTATCTTCTCCAGTGTCTTCATATGGTCTTCTCTTTGTATTTATCTATGTCCTAATCTCCTCTTTTTTCACATTTTTTTATTGTGGTAAAAATATAACATAAATTTGCCCTCTTAACACTTTTTAGGTATACATTATGGTATTGTTAACTATATGCATATTTTTATATAACAGATCTCTAAACTTTTTCATCTTGCATGACTGAAACTCTGTAGCCATTCATTTCCCCCTGACTCCCCAGCCTCTCGCAACCATCATTCTACTTTCTGTTTCTTAGAGTTTGATTACTTCACATACCTCATATGAGTGGAGTCCTGCACAGTCCTTCTGTGACAGGCTTATTTCACTCAGCACAGCATCCTCAAGGTTCATCCGTGTGGTAACATACAGCAAGATTTCCTTCTTTTTTAAGCTGAGTAATATTCCATTGTGTGTATATATGTTGTCTTTATCCATTCATCCATCAATGGACATTTAGGTTGTTTCCACACCTTGGCTATTATGAATAGTGCTGCAATGAACATGGATATACAGATATCTCTTCGAGATCTTGTTTTTAATTCTTTTAGATACATACTCAGAAGTAGGAGTGCTGTATCATGTGGTAGTTTTTTGAGGAACTTCCATACTGTTCTCCATAGTGGCTGCACCATTTTACAGTCCTACCAACAGTGTGTAGGGAAGGATTCCCTTTTCCTATATCCTTGCCAATGCTTGTTATTTTCTGTTTGATAATGGCCATCCGTACAGATGTGAGGTTAATATCTCACTGTGGTTTTGATTTATATTTCCCTGACTGTTAGTGATGTTGAGCACCTTTTCCTATGCTTCTTGGATGTTTGTATTATCTTCTTTGGAGAAATGTCTGTTGCAGTTCTGTTTTTCAGTCAGGTTATTTGTTTTTTTATTACTGAGTTGTAGCTTAATTTCTTATAAGGACACCAGTCGTGTTGGATTAAGGCCCACCCTAACCACCTCATTTTAACTTAATTGCCTCTTTAAATTCCCTGTCTCCAAACACAGTCACATTCTGAGGTATTGGAAGTTGGTGCTTCAACATAAGAATTTGGGGGGCTGGGCGAGACAATTCAGCTCATAACAGAGGCATTCCCGTATCAGCTATTGAGTGAATACATTTTTTTATCCTAACTGTACATATATATATATGTATAAAGGCATTATAGATAATGAATGTAAATTATCTGTTAGTTATCTGTTAGAGTGCCAGGCACACGGATGTTCTGTGTGTGTTTTAAGAAATAACATTTTACAGATGTTCCCTTCCCAGGCTTCTCCCTTCACCCCCAGAGGATGAATTCTCCATTATTTGACATATATCCATCTCTTGCTTTTATACTTTCGTTTTATATATATATATCTGCAAAAAATTATTTTGTATGGTTTTCAAATTTTACATAAATAGTATGCTGTGCTTAATATTCTACAGCTTGTTTTCTTCACTCAAAATTTTGTTTTTGCGATCTCTCCATTTCGGGGCCTAGAGCTGAAACAGTAACCCATTCTGTGCCTGTGCCAAACTGTATATATTTTCAAGCTGATGGAAGACGTTTACGGTTGTTTCCACAATGCCACAGTGAACATCCTTGAACTCGTTCCACTGTGCGCCTGTGCAGGGATTTCTCTAGGGTGCAATTGCTGGGTGTGTTTCAGCTTTACTAGTGTATGAGTTTCCTGTGTTCCTATATTCACCAGTACTTGCTATTACACGTTACAGTTTTACCAGTATTACTTGTACCATTTTACTGGTGAGTTCTGTTTTGTTTTAGAAATTTGAATTGGTAAGCTGGGCTGGTTGGAATGGTGGGAATTCTGTGCTTCCTTTGAAGTGATTTGTGGACTGATAACTTTCAGACCGCATCTCCTTGTTGCTTTTCTGAGAAGAAAAAGAGAATCAAGAAAGTGATAATGCCAAGGTAGCATAGGGCACAGAGCACTGGATTTTTGAATCAGGAACTCTGACTTCAACTCCTGGGTCTGTAGCATAAAATGAGTTTAATAATATCTGTCCTGGGCTTCCCTGGTGGCACAGTGGTTGAGAGTCCGCCTGCTGAGGCAGGGGACACGGGTTTGTGCCCCGGTCTGGGAAGATCCCACATGCCGCGGAGCGGCTGGGCCCGTGAGCCATGGCCGCTGAGCCTGCATGTCCGGAGCCTGTGCTCCGCAACGGGAGAGGCCACAACAGTGAGAGGCCCGCGTACCGCAAAAAAAAAAAAAAAAAAAAAAAGCATCTGTCCTACTTGATTCACACATGAGAGTGTTGTCACATTCAGTGAGAGATTATTTGTGAAAGCAGTTCTGCAAACAGTAAAGCAGTAGCTAAAGCATTGAAAGAAGTAAAATAGTTTTGTTTCCTATACTTATAAAGATTATTGTTGGCTCCCTGCTTTAGGTGAGTGAATTGGAAGGGATTAATTTTCACGCAGGTATTGTGAACATTCATTCCCCTTTAAGGAGAGAAATGGCGGCGGGGTGGTGCATGGTGGGTGTGTATGAGTTAGCGGAGTCCTGTAAAATCAATCCATGGCCACTCGAGGGAGATGGTTTCAAGCTAGAAGCTTATCCAGAGGTTGGTTTACTCTTTGCATTGCCTTTCTGCAACCAGTGAGCTGGAGAAGGATGGCCACACCGCTCTCAACACTCATTCTGTTAGCCCCTTGGAGAAGATTAAACAGTACCAGGCTGGTCAGACTGTGACTTGCTTCTTGAAGAAGGTGAGTAGTGCATGCCCTGCAATGCGATGCTGTCCCTCTTACAGAAGAAAACAGGGAGAAACTGACAATGACCATTTGCATTAGACTTTGCTTCTGTGTTTGCTGCCATGCTGGTTTGTAGAAGACAGTAGAAGGCCTCTGCTCCTAGAAAACTTCTGGTCTAATCAAGGAGCTAAATTTATGGCTTACAAAACAGCTAGCAAGCAACCCACAGTTCTACATATTTATAGATTAATTGTACAAAATGGAAAGAAAAATATATCATAGAGCAAGATTTTAAATCCAGTTCTTTATTTTATTTTAAATAATGTAAAATTCAAATTTCAGTGTCCACAAATAAAGTTTTATCAGAAGACACACACACAAATATTTTAAATAAAAATAAAAATGTTTTATTTAAAATAAAATAAAATGTTGGATTTTAGATTCTTGCCTTTTATAAAGTTCGGGAACAGTGCAAAACAGTATATAATTGGGTGCCAGGTTATGTGTTCTAACCCCAAGAGGAACAGGAGTTGAGTAAAGGGAAGGGATCAGTGAGAACTATACCAGTTGGAATACATCAGAGAGAAGGTTGGTCTGGGCTTGACCCTGAGGGATAATTCCTCTTCATTGCTGCCAGATTCTTCCTCCATGAGCATGTATCTGAGTATGTCTGTGGTGCTTGATCCTTTTAGTTACCTATTGTCTGTAGACATTCATAAACCCAAGATGCCTTAGAGTGGTGTTTAAGCTCTTCATAATCAGACTTTATGAATCTGGTATACCAGTCATGCTGAAAACCTCCTCTATTTTTTTCCCTTCTTGTCTTTATTTCTATACTGGGAGTACTGTCTATTCTTATTGCCTACAACCCTTCAAGGTGCAGCACAGATAACCCTCCCTTCTTACTAGTTCTCCTACAGGGTCCCGTAACATACTATGCTCTTACTTGTTGCTTGCTCCTGCATACTCATTTGACTTACTCTTTGCAGACTGTAATCTCTTTGAAGGCAGGGCCTGGCTTTTACTTATCACTCTCATGCCGTATACATAGTGGCTGCTTGATAAATGTTTTGAGTTGACCTGAAAATTGGGGTGTGTATTTAGGGCAGAGCACTGTGTCAATAGCAAGATCTAAATTGATTTAGAAATAAGATGTTAGTCCCTGAAGATGGTTAACGTTCACTGGGCACGACTGAGTTTGGGGGAGGCGACAGAGGTCAGTGGGATTGGTCCTACTGCTTGAGGATATCCCTGAGGCCTTTTTTGCCTCCTAATCAGCTGAGGCACCAGGAGAGATGCGTGTTCTGCTGGGCTGGCAAAGGCTCTGAGCTAGACTCTGAGTGAAGCCTGCGAGAAGTGGAGGTTGGACGGGGCATTGGGACGTAGGGGTGCGTTCCTGTTCCTTGGGAAAATGTAGGCTTTGGGCCTTTTGAGCCCTGTGATTTTAGGAGAGTCTGTTTTGGTGAAGGGAAGAGAAGAGACGCTTGTATCTGCCCATTCCATTTCTCCTGTTTTTTTTTTCCCCCAGTACAACGTGGTTAAGAAATGGCTTGAGGTGGACATCGCTCCAGACATCCGGGGGAGAATTCCCTTACTGCTCACTTCTCTTAGCTTCAAGGTCAGTGTGCCTGAGATCCCTGGATAGGAAACCCCAGCTCCCTGAGTTCAACTTAGTGTCTGGTGTGTGCTCACAGTGGGTACAGGGAACTGTACTGTGGGAGATACTTACTGTGCAGACTTAAATGCTGTTGTTTTGGATAAATGACAGGCCTTTCCTCAAACATCAGAAGAATTTTCTTGCCCTTCCAGGTTCTGAAACATCCAGATAAGAAGTTCCGGATTGGCCAGGCCCTGAAGGCCACCGTGGTTGGCCCAGATTCCTCCAAGGCCTTCTTGTGTCTTTCACTCATAGGTGTGGTGATGAAATGGGACCTGGTCAGGGAAGGGAGGGGGTGGAAGGGGTCGGGAAGAGGTCTTCAGTCATTGCCCAGGTTGAAGGATGCCGTGGGTTTCGGAGTCCTTAGAAAGCCTAGTGTGGTGGCTATGTCCTTGGAACAGTTTTTCTCTCGGGGCTTTGCTCTGTGGCCTGTGTCTGAGTCACCTTTACCTACACAGTTGTTTTTCCTTGGTCTCTCAGAAAGGCTTGTCCACCACATGGCCCTGGCATTCTTGACCACATGGCATGATGATCTGGGTCTGTGTGATCATTCAGGTCCACTCAGCCTAGACAGCCCGAGTCTGGACGCCTCCACCTCCCCTGGACTCTGGTTGGCCAGTGTCTCGGCTTCTTTCTTGGCTCATTTCCTCTTCCCTGAATCTGGTTCATTCTCCTGCCAGGTCCTCACAAGCTCAAGAAAGGGGAAGTGGCCATGGGCCGCGTGGTGAAGGTGCTTCCCAAGGAGGGACTGACCGTCTCGTTCCCCTTCGGGAAGATCGGAAGAGTCAGTATATTTCACGTGAGTGACTCCTACTCAGAGACGCCCCTGGAAAACTTTACCCCACAGAAGATTGTCAGGTAGGCTGAGTTCTCTTCCTCTTTTCAGCTCTCTGTGGGATTGGTGGGGTTTTTTTGTTTTTGTTTTCCTTTTAACTATAGATGTGTGATTTTGTACCAGAAAAAAATAGTATATAAAATGGAAAATGAAAATTGCTGTTGCTCCTCTCTTTCTCCACCACTTTTTGCCATTAGATACTTTGATCTCTATCTTTCAAGACTCTAACATATATAGGTATAATTTGCCCGTACGTAATAGTAGAATTGCATTTTGTGTGCTATTCTGCAACTTGCTTTTTTCTCATGGCAGTTTGTCATACACTTTTTCTTTCCTGTGCTAGTATATTGAAATCAGCCTTGTTCTTTTACCTTATTTTTAACATTTTTTTTTTTTAGTATTGCATGATGTGTTTTTTAAAAAATCACAGTTTATTTAAACAATTCTGTTGATGGACAATAATGTTGAAGTGAATATCTTTGCACATATGTTTGGATACTAGTGAAAGTATAACTGTGAAATAAATTCCTAGGAGTAAAATTGATGGGTCAAACAATGTTATACATTTTGCCAAAGTGTCTTCCAAAAGGACTTTGCTAATTTTTATCTCAATTAACAATAAATATGACTGTTCATTCCTCACACCCCTGTCAGCACTGGATATTCTTTTTTTTTTTGCGGTACGCGAGCCTCTCACTGTTGTGGCCTCTCCCGTTGCGGAGCACAGGCTCCGGACGCGCAGGCTCAGCGGCCACGGCTCACGGGCCCAGCCGCTCCGCGGCATGTGGGATCTTCCTGGACCGGGGCACGAACCCATGTCCCTTGCATCGGCAGGCGGGCTCTCAACCACTGCGCCACCAGGGAAGCCCGGATATTCTTAATTTTTAATCTTTGCCATTGAATAGGCTGAAATTGGTCTCGCATTTTAATTTGAATTTCTCTTACTGGTCGTTTTTCATGTTTATCGGCTGTTTACATTTGTTCTGTGCTTTGCTTGGCCAAGTTGCTTCCTCATTTTACTATTGAACCATTCATCTTTTTAATTAAAGCAAAATTGATCTGTGAGTGTTCTCTGCAAGAGGACAGCAGTGACCTTTCGCAGTTGGGGGGCGTTTTATGAACTATTTTGGGTGCACAAAAATGAACCTACCTCAGAGTTTTAAAACCATTTTATAGCCTGAATAAACTAGCATGGAGAGGCATATTTCAGCCTTGTACAATACAGACTTGTCTGACAACCACAGTTATCCAACAGTGGAACAGACACCTTCAGGAGGCAGAGACTGGAAAGTAGTAATTGTCCTCCCGTCTCGAGTGTCCCAGGCACCAGCACCTGCATAAATTCTCAACCACTTGTCAGGGCTAAAGAGCACAAAATGCCCAGGGCCTAGGAGGAGAAAAAGAATGAGTCAGAGGGAAGTCCAAGATCATCTCTGCTTCGCTTATTTAGGCTTACAAAATACAGGTGTGATTTTTTTTTTTTTTTTTTAGCAAAATATTTTTTAAAAATAACATTATTGGGCTTCCCTGGTGGCGCAGTGGTTGAGAATCTGCCTGCTAATGCAGGGGACACGGGTTCGAGCCCTGGTCTGGGAGGATCCTGCATGCCGCGGAGCAGCTAGGCCCATGAGCCACAACTACTGAGTCTGCGGGTCTGGAGCCTGTGCTCCGCAACAAGAGAGGCCGCAATAGTGAGAGGCCTGCGCACTGCCATGAAGAGTGGCCCCCGCTTGCCACAACTAGAGAAAGCCCTTGCACAGAAACGAAGACCCAGCACAGCATAAATAAATAAATTAATTAATAAACTCCTACCGCCAACATCTTAAAAAAATAATAAATAAATAACATTATTGTAGTTAAATGTATGAGTAGCATTCAGTTGTAATTCCTTCGTCTGTCAATGTGAATAATAGGTTAAATGCCTAAAGACAGATGATCCCTTCGTGTCCTTTCCTGCTTTAAGGGCTGTGATTCCCTGGTAGAAAAGGCATGCACCTGTCATGGGAGAATTTGGACTACATTGTTGCTGAGATCCTTTCTACTGATAAGATTCTCTACCTTGCGTGGTAGTATAAATGACACCACCATTGCATGGTGGGTTTGGAAACCCCCCCGAAGAGTAAACCCTGTTTCCCTCCCAGAAGCCTCCCCTGCTCAGGCCTCCCTCATGGGCTCCTCTGACCCGCTGCTCTGAGTCGGCAGTGGTACCAGGCCGTCCCCCTGTCATGGTTTCCTGTGCTGAGTCTTCCTCTCCACGAGAACAGATCCTCCCAGCCCCCGATGCAGGGCTGGTCTCACCTCCTAAGTACTCACCGCGTGGCTCTGTGCGCCTTCCATAGGGCTTGCATGTATCCTCTTGTTTCCTCCTCCCAGCACGGTTCTTGAGTGAGGAGAGAAAGTAGCGGTATTTTTACTTGATGAACTAGTAAACTGAGGCCTAGAGAGGGGACTTGTCCCGAGTCCCTCAGCAGGTTGTGAGCAGTATGAACAGAGCCCTTGCTCTCGCCTGTTGCTCAGCCTTGTGGAGAGGAAGCCGAGGACCTCTCCAGTCTCCTGAGGTGCTGGCTGGTGCCAGCGTTTCCTTCTCTTTCGCTCTCACTCCAGGTGTTATGTGCTGTCCGCTACAGGCCCTGTATTGACTTTGTCACTGCGATCGTCCAGGTGAGTGTGTTGTTGGGGGAAGAATTGGGGGAGAACTCCCCCCCGGCCCCGGAGGATTGAGGAGAGGCTGTGTGGATCTGACACAGAGCTTTGGGCATCCCAGCTTGCTTCCCTGCTCACCCCCTTTATGCCTGGCCCCGTTTTTTATCCAGAAAAGCTGAGGACATTCAGATTGTAGAAGAACCTGTCTGCTCAGGCTGTTGTTTCCCAAAGAAAGGTTCAAACATCCATAGTGGTGTTCAGAGTTGCCAGATGGCGGTCCTAGTGAGGGGAGGTGATGGAGCCCCCAGGGATCCATAGTAGGGACAAGTGTGCCGTGAAGTGGATTGGCCTGAAGTCATGGTTCGAAATGAATGTATGAGGTTTAACCTCCCTCTGGCTTGCTCAGCCTCTCCCTGTTACTATTAAAGCCGTCCCCAGCTGACAGGAGTTCAGGAGAGGGTAGGGCTGGGCTCTGATGGTGATATCCTACTGACAGGTCCAGAGTCGTGTTCTTACAAAGTGTGATTATCACAGGAGATTTGGGGGTGAGGGTCTGGAAATGGGGTCAGAGGTACATGTGTAGTAAGCCTTTTATTCCTTTAGGACGAACCCGGAGACGAAAAGCAAAATAACAGATCCTGAGATTAACTCCATCCAGGATATTGAGGAAGGGCAGCTCCTGAGGGGCTACGTGAAGTCCGTCCAGCCGTCCGGTGTGCTCTTAGGGTGAGTGAGGCGGAGCCCGGGGACGTGGACCAGCCCCGAGGGTCCTCCCGGGGCCTGTCTTGATTGGCCCACTGCTGCCCCCAGTCACCATCTCTGGAGGGATCATGAAGGAAGGAGAGTCTGTGTTCCCACCAGTGTTTTAAACTCCAAGTCTTTTTATACTTTCAAAAAAGTTTTGAATTACTCTTGTTTGGTGTTTTTGACAAAGAATATGGCATATCCATGGTCATGATTTGTAAATGTTCCATGAACCTCCAGATGTTACAGCTTTCCCTGCTGTAATTATGTTTCCTCATTTTCTTCTGGTCTTTCTAGCAGCTTGTGAGTGCATTGTGATGCTCTGATATGGGGTAAAGAGTATCTTTCAATTATGTCTTCATTACGCTTGATGATTTTTCCAGTTTACAAAGCCCTCTTTATTTTGTTGAGTGCCAGGAACCTTATGTCTGTCCTAAATCCTCATCACAACTTGAGTCTCTGGGAGAGAGGAGGCATTAGGCTTGGCTGGGGACTCTGTTGCTATGTTTCTGACCACAGGACCCTTGTCTCTCTCTCCTGTCAGCCTTGGCCCCTCAGTTACAGGTTTGGCCCGATACCCACATGTCTCCCAGTACAGCCTGTCCAAGGATGCCCCTTATGACAGGTATCTCCCCGAAGGCAAGCTGCTCACAGCCAAGGTCCTAAGGTAGGTGCTCTTCTCTCTTTCTCACCTCTTTCTCTGGGAACGCTGGGTGGAGATGGAGAGGTGAACTATAAACGTAATGGCTTAGGCAGTGGTAAGTAACGATGAATGAGCTCCCTTTGTGTGGAGACTTGTACCTCAGCTCCTAAAGGCAATTGTGGAGACTTTCCTCTGCACAGGCACCCGTCTTTGGGGATGGAGGAAGGGATAACACAGCTGCCCTCTGTATTTTTCTACCAAGCAATTGTGCAAATCATTCCTGAGATTACTGCACGGATTCCAAGGCAGGTGGGGGCAGGCCCAGAAACTGTGGGCTCCTCGCTATGACCATTGTGCTCCTTATGCTGTCCCCATGGTCCGCTCGCCTGGTCTCCCTGTCATAGCCTGAACCGCCGGGAGAACCTGGTAGAGCTGTCAATCCCCGCCGACGACACTGGAAAGCCAGACGTGTTTTCTGCCTCCCTGGGACTGCCACTTCCGAAGCAAGAGGGGAGGGAAACAGAGGCAGAGGAGAGAGACCACAAAGGAGAAGAGAAGGAGGAGAGGAAGAATCAGAAACAGAAAGAGAAGAGGATTGGGAAGGGGCGTGAGGGGGCACAGCTGCCCAGCAAGGAGAAGAAGGAGCCCCGGAAGCCCCAGGCGAAGAAGCTGGGCAAGCGGCCGCGCCCGGAGTCTGGCAGTGAGCAGGTAGGGCCCTCGGGGAGGATGGCCTCCTTCACAGGAAAAGGAGAGCCTTCCAGAATCCGCCCGGCAGCCGCTTTGCCTCAGCCTCACGGACAGAGAGAGGCTGAGTTTGGCTGGGGAGAGGGTACCGCCCGGGGCTGCGGAGGGTGCTTGGGGCGAGAAGAAGCCAGGCTCAGCGTCGTCCCCGCCTGTCATGGCAGGAAAGCGGGAACAAGAGGCAGAGGAGAGCTGCCCCATCCGAGGAGGACGACAGCGGTGTGGAAGTGTACTACCGGGAGGGAGAAGAGGAGGTGGAGGAGACGGGTGTGCGGCCCCAGGTGAGCAGCGCTGGATGTGGGGGAAGGGCCGCCCCAGGAGGGAGTCCCTGCTCCCCTGCCTGAGGGCTGGGCTGTCCTCAGCACCACCCTCCTGTCTTCATTTTCTGTAAAATGTGAGGAGGTGGGGCGCCTAGTTTCCTCAGTTGGTCATCAGCTCCTGAGAACAGGGCTGCTGCTTCACCTGCGGAGTGGGCTGTGAAAGTCCATTCTAGTCGATGTTTATTAGCTGGAGCGGAATTGAATTAGTGGGGGTGGGGGGACGGGCAAAGGAAAGGAGGCTTGTCCGTCTGAGCCTGTGTCCTGCTCTGAGAAATGAGGACAGCGCTACTGGGACTGAGGGCAGGTGTGGAAGGGCTTCCCAGACTTCAGGTGTCGCATCCCTGCCACCCTCGGAACATCTGTCATACCTCTGTCCTAGCTCTACTGCTGTTGTGTGCCTGCATGTTTGTATGTGTTTGCCTGTGTAGCTTTTTAAAAATATTACTTAAATCTACTTATTTACAAAGGAAGCTTTCATGTCACTCCTAAAAGTGCCCCCAGTGCACCGGGGCCTAGCCTGGCGGTGGGAGGAGAGAAAAGGTCTCTGGGCACCGTGGGAATCCCTGCTCCTCCGGGTGGAAAGGGGCTGCAGAACAGGGGCAGCCTGGGCTCAGTGCTTTTTTCACATGCGCCTGTGATCCTCCAGGAGAAGCAGACCAGGCCGGCAGAAGCACCCCGGCTGAAGCTGTCTTCCGGCTTCGCTTGGGATGTGGAGCTGGACAGTCTGACCCCGGCCTTGCCACCTCGCGAAGAGAGCTCCGACAGCGAGGAGGACGAGAAGCCAGAGCAGGCCACGGTGCTGTATTTTTCAGGGCTTCGTCCTTTCTGCAGGGACCCTTGGCGCCCGTCTCCCGTGCTCTGTCCTACCCTGGGTGTCTCTTCCGAGGGGTGGGGCCGTCTCAGGCTGGGAGCTCGGGGGCTGCCCTGCCAGCTCCTGACTTCCACCACAGACTTCCCCGGGGCCGAGGAGCAGGTTGCTCACTTGGTGTTCTGCCTTCCACAGCAGAAGAAGAAAAGCAGGAAGGAAAGGGAGCTGGAGAAGCAGAAGGCAGAGAAAGAGCTGTCCCGCATCGAGGAGGCGCTGATGGATCCCGGGCGGCAGCCGGAGTCGGCAGATGACTTCGACCGACTCGTGCTGAGCTCCCCCAACAGCTCCATCCTGTGGCTGCAGTACATGGCCTTCCACCTGCAGGCCACGGAGATCGAGAAGGCCCGGGCCGTGGCCGAGAGGGCGCTCAAGACCATCTCCTTCAGGTCTCGGCTATGCCCTCCTGCCTTGGGGCCCTGTCTTTCTCCAGGGGGCGCTGCGTCTCCTCGGCAGGCTGGCGGCAGTTTGGGTGGCTGCCACCGGGCGCCCGTGGGTTCACAGGCTTTCTCTCAGAGATGTGCCGTCTGTGAAATAGATCTGCTCATTTATATTTTATTAGTGCTCTTCACCGAGATAGCTAAGGGTAACATTTACACGAGGCATGGGCCCTCAGTTAGGTGCCCCACTCGGAGCAGAAGTACAAGAGGGAAAACGCTCTCCACATACCTGGGCGAAAACGATGTCGGTGACCATGTTCCAGGCAGAGGGTAGAGCGGGTTTCCCAAAGGCTAGTGAAGAGGGATGGCGCTCCTTTGCATCATTCTCTTAGTTTGGGGGGAGATTCAGACCACAGATTCCTTCCAGTCCAGACCTCAGGCTGGTTTGAGATTTGGTAGGTTTCCTTCCCAGGAGTGGAGGCAGGAACCTGGGGCGCCCCAGACCCCACAGCCATGGGGTCGGGGTTCCTGCTTCTGTGTGAGCTGCAGTGGGGACAGGGCCTCTCGGGGCCTGCACTTGGGGGTGGGAACTGAGGACGTGGGTGCAGCCTGGGGAGGAGGATGTAGTTCCAGTCCCCCGATGGCAGTGGGGGGCTCGTTGGGCCAAGATGATGGAGCTCACGTGCTGACTGCTCTCCCTCCAGAGAGGAGCAGGAGAAGCTGAACGTGTGGGTGGCCCTACTGAACCTAGAAAACATGTACGGCTCCCAGGGGTCACTGACCAAGGTCTTCGAGCGGGCTGTGCAGTACAACGAGCCTCTCAAGGTCTTTCTCCATCTGGCTGACATCTACACCAAGTCAGAGAAATTCCAGGTAGGAGTCTGGGCCAGGTGACTGGCTGCCAGGGGGACCTCAGCCACTTAGAAACGAGCTCCTGGGAGTCCCAGAGGCAGCAGGGAAGTCTCGGGGGAGAACAACCGCAGCTGGACCCAGTCCTGCCCCAGGCTTGCTCATCTTCCAGGTGGGAGAAGTCATTTCCCCCGCCTCCGCTTTGGGAATGTGGGGCCAGGATGAGGGAAGGGAAGGGACAGCAGAGCTGGGGGTCTATCCCTTGGGATGCCGACGGGTGTCACCGACAGGAGGCGACAGACCCCAGTAGCCCTTTTTCATCTCTCCTCCTCCCCCTCATCATGCTCACGTTCTCTCTTCTAGTCTTAGGACCTCCTCACGGCACAGGCTTAGGAGGGAGACTCCCCATCACGCGCTCTCCTCATCCTGTACGCCTGCCCTCTCCCCCCCGCGTACCTGACATTGGGCCTGGATACTGATGGAGTCTGAGCCCAGGTCTAGCTTCCCACAAGTGTAGGTGCCTGTCTCTGCCGTTGCCCCCTGTCTTAATCACGCTCCTCAGCTTATGTCATCTTTCCCACAGGAAGCTGGTGAACTTTACAACCGGATGCTGAAACGTTTCAGGCAGGAGAAAGCTGTCTGGATCAAATACGGCGCCTTTCTTCTGCGGAGGGGCCAGGCTGGGGCCAGTCACCGCGTGATGCAGCGAGCCCTCGAGTGCCTGCCTAGGAAAGAGCGTGAGTGCTTGTTCCCACCCACCGGCCCAATTCCAGGGCGCAGTAGGCTGTCTCCCATCTGGGCAGAGGGCTGGGGGTCTCCTCATCCAAGGGCTGGTGTTAGGAAAGCCTTGTGGAGTGTACATGGCTGTCTCTCTCTCGATCGTATGCTCATGAACATAGCTCGTGTTGCATTTTAAATTCTAAACTCCGAAGATAGAGGGACAGAAAGGAATTAGCACTAATTCTTTTGCCTCTGCCTGCCCCACGGCCCACCTCTCATCCCCTGATTCCCCCTTCTCGGTCCGGAGAGTAGGATGTCTGCTGTTGGGAGTCATAGATCAGTGCCCATCTGTGTATTTGGCCCTAAACCCGCCCCACTGTCCCTCTTGTCGTCACCTAGGTCTTAGGACCCAAGAGCAGGGACTCAGGCATCAGACTCTGTCCCTGTAGGGTAGTGTGTTTTGATGAGGGCATCTGTCTGCTTTCTGTGTCTGAGTTGTCCTCTCCCTGCAGACGTGGACGTGATTGCCAAGTTTGCGCAGCTTGAGTTCCAGCTGGGGGATGCGGAGCGCGCCAAAGCCATTTTCGAGAACACGCTGAGCACCTACCCAAAGCGCACGGATGTCTGGTCGGTCTACATCGACATGATCATCAAGCGTGGCGGCCAGAAGGAAGTCCGGTGAGAGGGGACGACAGGCTGAGGCCTAATTGCCTGTTGGGGGGATGGGAACATTGGCCACTTGGAGGCGTTTTAGCCCCCCAGCAGCTCCCGGAACCCCAGTTCTCTTACTCAGTCTGGAAAAACGGCTTTGACGTGACACGTCCTATGACATTCACATTTCCAGTTTCTTTTCTGCCTCAGCGGCTAGCCTCTGGTCTGGCTGGAACCTTGGGTGGGAGGTAGGCTAGCCCCAGGCCTGGGAATCAGGAGACTTGGGTTTTCCTCATAATTAATGCTGAGCCTGGCTCTCATGGTAGAGAGTGTTCTCAGGCATGATCTCACTGATAACCGCCAGCATCCCCCCAAGGCAGGGAGGATTAGAGACCCGTGGTGGACTTCGGTCCAGAAAGAACTGATGCCTCACCCAAGCCCATCAGTGAGTTTTAAGCAGAGCTTTCCTCACAGAGCCACACCTCATTGCCTGTCCCCATCCCATTAGCTTTGTCCTGATTCACTATGTGACTTCAGACCAGTAAGTCCTTTAACATCTCTGTTCCTCTGGAAAGTGAGGGTGGTGTTCTCCCTCTCCACAGACATGATGGGAGTTTATAAAGGGAATATAAATAAAGGTAGAAGTGGTAGTGCTGGATAACAGAGGGCCTGGCTCCAGAGCCTTAGAGCAAGTGGGTGAAGGCTAGCTAGGAATCGTGTGGCCGGGGACCAAGAGGCAGACACTGGCTGCTCTCCCTCCCAGGGACATCTTCGAGCGGGTCATTCACCTGAGCCTGGCCCCCAAGCGAATGAAGTTCTTCTTCAAGCGCTACCTGGACTACGAGAAGCAACACGGCACCGAGAAGGACGTGCAGGCTGTAAAGGCGAAGGCCCTGGAATACGTGGAGGCTAAGAGCTCCATGTGGGAGGACTAGTGGCCAGCTGGCTCCGAGGGCACTGGTGGCAGTGGGCCAGCCGGGCCGACCCTCAGGCGCCTGGGCAGTTGAGAAACTGTGTTGCCTGAGGACTCTGTTTAAGTGTTGCTTTTTCTGCAGCATCCCTGGGGTAATCCTGTCAAGATAAAAAAGGATTTAAGATTTCTCATAATTCCTTTTTGCTTGTTTTAGGAACCAATTTATTTCATCTTTTTCCTTTTCTGGGGCTGCTCAGTGGTTGCAGGCAGTAGGCTCCTGGGCTCCCAGAAAAGCTAAGTCTCTCCTTCATGGGAGGTCCCCGGGGAGCAGGAATGGAGGGCCGACCCCCAGGGACTCTGTGGTCAGGATCCCACTTTGGCCCTGGCCAGGCTCTTGGTCCAGCTAGTGGGGGTCAGCAGGGTCCGGGAAGCGCGTTGCTCTCCTAGATCGCAGAGTCTCTGGGCATTCCCTCAGCCTCAGCTCAGCTAGCACCTCGTGCCCCTTTGTGGAGGCTGTGAGGCTGGGACGTAGATCCACATGCTGTGGGGCTTTGGGAGAGCTGCACAGTTTCTCTGGCTCCCTGTAGCTCCCCTGAGCAGAGCTTGCTGGGCGGAGGGCCTTGATTGACTTGCTGGTCCTTGAGTCCTGAGGGAGAAGGGGACATGACGGGCCCGCTATACCCCCACCTCCCTGTAAAGTTCCCAGAAAGACTGTCTCTCCTTCTGCTTGATAAGTAATAATCCTGTATGTTCTAGAGTTCCTCGAGGCCAACACACACCCAGCTAGTTGTTGAAGCCAGTTCATTTTTGGCTTGGTCTTAAGGGCATTAAAGTTTTCTTGGGCAGAGCTTTAAATGTCCTAAGAGCTGGAGAGCTTTTCCATGGGAAGTGACTGAGTCATATGCCAAAAAGCAGGACAGGGACAAGGGAGAGAGCATCAGAGATTTTAGAGGTGGTGGAGGGGCTCAGGCAGGGGCGGGCATGGGAGGGAGGCAGAGCAGGGCTTGGCCTGGTTCTTGGTCACTAGCTCTAGGTTACGAGAGCAGGCTGCCCTACTGAGTGCAAGGGCAGGATCTGCTGACTCGTGAAATTTTAGCCGAGCTTCCCTCTGAGAAAGGCCGGGTTCCATCCGTTTCCCAGATCAAATCAGAAAACTGAACCCAGTTAAGACGTCGTCAATCCCAGGGCCTTCCTGCGTGTGGGAACACCTGGCTCTCCCTGTGCCCCAGCCTTCCCTTCCATCCATTTCAGTCTTGCCCAGAGTCTCTGTCCTCTTCCCTCCCCAGGAATGGGATTTGGGCCTGTCCCCATGACCTCCAGCCTGCTGTGGCATGGCCCATCCAATTGTGCAGACACCAAGCTAGTCCTTTATACTAAGAAAAACTTTATATCAAAAATTTATAGAAAATAAGGCTAGAGGCGTACATTGGGGGCTGCTTCCCAGGTGAGCAGCACCGGGCCAGGTGTCCATATACAGTTACACACAGTGTTCCGCACAAGGAGCCTGCTGGTGAGTTTTGTTGTCACCTGGCTCTGCTGTCCAGGGCTTCGCAGACCGGTGGGACTGGGTCCTACCAGTCAAAGTTCATCCACATCGTAGTTAATTAAGGACCAGTTCTGGGAAAGGGTCTTTTCTCCAAAGCTGTTGACCATGTGGCTGGTGGCAACAGGAGAAGGAATTTCTTCAGGTCTGAGAGCCTTCCTGCCGGAGCTGACCACGTTGTCTACTAGCTCTCACATCTGTTCCCCAGTTTTACTTTGTGTTCCTTTTTCCTGGCCTGTTTCCCCCAAAAGCTATGGTTAAAAAAAAAAAAAAAAAAAAAATCCCCTCTGGGGAATTCCCTAGCAGTCAGGTAGTTGGGACTCCGGGCGTTCACTGCCGAGGGTGCAGGTTCAGTCCCTGGTTGGGGAACTAAGATCCCACAAGCACCCCACTGCGCCCCCCCAAAAAAATTCCCCTCTGATGCTGATGTGAACAGGCCATGGGGTTCTGTTTGGGACCAAGTAGTGTCATTGGCAAAGAGTGTGGGAACAGGACCCTTAGGAGGCGAGCAGGACCATCTCTGTGTTGTCTTGGGCTGCGCCGTTGCCCACCAGACCCTGGGCCCACTTGTGCAGGCGGCTGTAGAGTGGGAGGCCCTGGTTCTCGCGGTACAAATAGACGCCGGTGATGGCGTTCCACTGCGGCCGTGGCTGTGTGCCTTCCACTGGGAACTTGGCAACCAGCTGCTCGTCATCCTCGTTGAGTGCCACGAAGCCGAAGAAGCGGCGCACGTTGTTGGCAGCCAGCACCCGCGAGTGCACCTCGGCTGTGCGCTGGAAGAGCTGGTCCTCGTTGGCCCGGTACTGCGCCCAGTAGGCCTCCTGGCGGTAGCTGAGTGGTGAGCAGTAGTGCTTGAGGCACTTGGTCAGGAACACCAGGATGGCCACCACACCGATGAGCAGCCACCCGAAGAGCTGGCCAGAGAAGGGGCGGGGTTGAGGGCAGGCAAGGAGGAGCTGTCTGGGCCGCCAGCGCCCCAGTAAGAAGTAGCGGGAGCTGGTCAGAGCGTGTGGGCTGGGCTGAACCTGATGTCACGACCCCCTGAGAGCTGGTTCTGTCACTTACCTGGCCGCAGATTCTGCTCCTCTAAGGGCGGCAGGCCCTTCTGGCTGTAATTCCTCCTCTTTGCCCTCACTCCCTTGAGCTCACGCCGTCTCTGTACTTAGACTTAGCCTCCTGCAATTTCAGCTGCCATTCCTGCAGCCCCAAGGGCCCCCTCCACATCATCTGAGCCCACCAAAATCCAGCTCAATCTACCAGGCTCAGCCCAGATACCACTTCCGGGAAGCCTTCAAAAATCCCTTCTGGGAGCAATTTTGCCTTCCCTGAGTCCTCATGGCCTGGTTCCTCTTATCATCATTCTCTGCCTTGCTTTGAAATTACCCATGTGCTTGTCTCGCTTGGCTGTGAGCCTGTTGCGGGCTAGGACCGTCGAGGTCATCTTTGTTTCCCCATTTAAGCCTGTACAGAGAGCTGTGGGCATTTGAGCATCATCAAATACATTTTATTTCTCTCTGTCTACCATGTTCCATCTCCTTTGGTGCTGTCTCCAGCCCTGCTCCTACTTGTGTTTCTTCTGTACCCAAGAGGAGCCCTTTAGAAAATCTTTGCTCTTTCCTATCTCGCCCTCATGCCCTGCTGTTCTTAAGTGGATACTTCAGCTGTTTTTCTGCTCCTGCCCAGGTCTCTGCCCTTGCCCTCTCGCCCTGACCAACTCAGCTCCTTCAGAACTAAGCCCAGGCTGAGGCTAGGATCAGGACAGCAGCTGCTGCCTCCCGACGGGACAGCCTTTCCAGTCTCAAGGGATTCGCCTCCTGTCAGCAATGCCTGAGGCTGACGCAGTGCTGGACAGGGGCCTTTGCTGGGATAGGAACATGCTCATCCCCTGAGCCAGCCACACTCCACTTTCAGCTCACGGTCGACAGCAAATATTTCATAAGATGGCAGGGGTTCGTGCACAGTCTGGCTGGAGCAAAGAGCTTAATCTGTGACTGGGATCAAGGCTTGGTCTGAGCAAGAAGAACATTCCTTTAATGTTTAAAACTCTCTTATTGGGGATGGCATTCACCCTTGCCCCACCAAGCGCTGACCCATAGTTACCCAACTCTGATGCCCAACGCTGATAATCTAGTGACTTCCTGGAGATCTCAGCCCCTGAGGACTGACTCCAGCATTAATACTGGGTCATCCCGGCACCTCCCCACCAGCCACCGCGTAGGAGAGAAAGAAGAGGAGCTTCCCTTGGCACAGGCTCACCTGGGACTCGTACTTGAGCCTGCGGCTGACCTCCTCCCGGAAACCTGACAGGCGGGCAGGGCCCTCCCGACACGGGAACGTGGCCAGGATTTCTGTGGCCTGGGCCAGTGGGAAACTGTCTTCCCCAGCTGTGAGCGAAGAGGGGTCCACAAATTCGCTGAGAGCACAGACGTAGGCCTCACCACGCAGCAGAGAGATGACAGACCAGGTGATGGGGGCCACGGCTGCGCGGCCCACAATGGAGCTTAGAAGGAGGAAGTTGGGGGCAGCCGAGCAGTTCTTGGTCCTCCGGTACTGGCACTCGGCAACCAGGTTCCAGGTATGGTTGTTGAGGATGACGCCAATGAGGAAGAGCACCAGGGCGGGCACACCGATGGCTGTCAGCCCGTACAGGTAGTTCCGGGCTGGTGAGCAAGGGCAGTGGAACGCCACCACACTGAACAGCTCCTGGCTGCCCACCGTGCCCAGTGCCACCAGCCCGTTGAAAATCATCACATCCTTGCTCTTGAAGAAGAGTGATAGGAAGCGGAAGTTCTCTGCGATCAGGGCTGCCATGGTGACGGGTCAGCTGGGGGACCGATGGCAAGGGTGGAGGCAGGAGACTGGGACGGTGGCTCCTGGTGGGACTAGGAAAGCGCACAGGCTACGGGCCCCTGAAGGCAGGGCACAGTCTTGCCATTTGATCCCCTGCAGTGGCTGGCCTGGTGCTTCCTGTGGGACTGTAGATGACTGATCAGTATTTGCCTCTAAAAACAGGGACCGAGGGGATCTTGCGTAGTCAGGCTGGGAAAGGAAGGAGACTTGGGGAGCCCCAGGGCCTGGGTGGGATGAGAATAGCCACTGTTCACTGAGCTCTTACTATGTCGGGCGCTTTACATCCCTCATTGCCCATCGTCAAGATCCTGCACTGAGCTCTGATATCCCAGTGCACGTAGGGAAGGTGGAGGCTTTCTTGGGGTGAGTGCTTATCGGGCTCACATATGAATGGCAGAGCTGAGATTCAAGCTCAGCTCTATCTGCCTCAGACACTTAGGTTCTTGTCATCACCACAAGCTTCCTTTGATATGGGGACTAGGACTGGCCCTGTGGCATTGGGGACTGTGGGCTGTTGACTGCCTTTCCCTTTGGGATTCCAGGTACTGCTAATGTGCTGGGGGACCTAGGACTATTTGGAGGGTGTGTCCTCAAGGTGTCTAGCCCATGGGTATAAAAGCCAGAGTAGGTGTTCTGGTGGATAAGGGACTTGGACTTGACCCTGTGATATGGGGGGATGGGGGTGGGGTAGAGGAAGGGGCCTCCAGTCAGTGGTGAGCCTGGTGCAGCATCCCTGGAGTTCACAAGAACCTTCTCATTTTGGAGACCTCAGGCTTTGGACTGGTTTAGGAGATCCTGGCTCTCAACATACTTCATGACCTTTCTCTGGACCTCAGTGTCCTCATCTGTGAAAAGAGGGTAAGTCATTCTGGTCCTTGCTCTCCTCTCAGGAATGCTGGAGGAAAATGAAAGGGAATAAACAGTGCCTGATAGTCGTCCTGTATATGAGACCCTCCATCTCACCCTGTCCAGTCCTGAGGGTGCCTCCCAGAAGTGAGGCAGATGGGGGATGATTGTCCTTCTGGCAAAGATCAGGAGGCTAAGACCTCAGGAGGATAAAGTGCGCTGCTCAAAGCTATTCAAGTATGGAGGTGCCTGGGCAGGACTTCTGAGCATGACCTAAGGAGGCCTGGGAAGTGGACGAGGGTGAGTCAAGCTAAGGGAGCCCTCTACTTTCCTGGTTTCCTACTGACACTGCTCTGTGCCCATCCGCAAGAGCCTTGGCAGACCTCCCCTTCCCCACCCGTTACCCTTTCCTTATCCGGCAGCTCTGTTCCACCGAGGTCCCTAGGCCTGGGGACCGCCCAGCCGGCCAGCAACAGGAAGCCTTGATGAAGGCTAAGGCTTGGCCATACCCACCACCCTCTCTCTCTGGCCAGCAGATGCGCTGGCAGCTTGCCAGGAAGTGGCCATGGCCTCGGGGCTCCTGCGGTGTTCTGCCCCAACTCCCTTCCCAGGCTCCACCCACACAGGCCGGGGTGTGGCCCATGTTCTTCTCTCCATCCGGGGAGTGAAAAACAAAAGTCCTCAGGCCAGAGGCAGCTGGGGAGTGGAGGGACGGAGCAAACAAATGTGGGGAGACCTGCCCATATTTCCTTCTATGCCTCCTGAGACCACCACCCCTCCTAATCACTGCCAAGGCGGCCAGACGGGCTGGTACAGAGCTGGGTGGCCACTGAGGAGGCCAGATGGGCTGGTTTCCAGGAGGAGGAGGAGACCTGACTTCCCTAACTCACTGCCTGGGGGCCCAGGGGCTCCGCCTAACTCCTTGGGAAAGAGAGTTTGTGATATTGCTGGGGATGAACGGGTTAAAGACAGCCCCCTCTCCCTCTTCCTTCTCCCCTCTTGGCTTCAGGGCTCCTAATCTGCTCGCCTGGGTTCAGAAACCACCCAAAGTGGGCACAAGATGCCTGAACACTGGTGGGTGGTGAGCAGAGGAGGGAACAGGCTATCTTCTGAGACTACTGCCCCTGGCCCCCAGGCCCGGGATGGGACCTCCACCAGCCACAGTCAGGACAGGAAACAGGTGGCTGGGGACTGGGGTCCTCATCGAGGGGCCTGGCTCCCCGGGACAATCCCTCTGGGCAGCCTCGGAGTGGCCCTGCATGTTCCCCTTCCTTACCTGGGGTCAGCTGCGGGCACCGGTGGCCTTGGCCTCCACGGATCTGGGCAAGTGGGGCGAGGACATTGGAGCTCCCGGGCATGGGCCAGCCCGCGCCCTAGGCGGGCTCCCTCCCGCTTTGCTTCTGCTCCGGAGAGACCAGCAGGGCCTGGGGCTTGTGTCTTCAGAAAATTTTAACTCCAGAAAAGAGGCAGAACCCGTGAGTTGGATGTTTCGCGCCAGCCAGTGGAAAAACAGCCTCCGGGCGGGCGCCAGGCAGTGGGGGGGGGGGGGGGGGGGGGGGGGGGGGGGGGGGGGGGGGGTGGCGGGGGGGAGGAGAGGAAGTGGAGGGGACTGCGGCGGCTCGCCTGCCTTCTGAGGCTCCACGCCAGTGGGACCAGTTCCGGGCCAGGAAGGGGGCCTCAGCCAGATCTGGCCCGGGCCTGCCCTCCAGGCCGGTTTCGGGAGCACCCCCTGCTTGACCCCTACCGACAGAAGCTGCCAGAACCGAGTCCCAAGCAGGGTTAGGGGAGAGGTGCCACCAGACTGACGCTGCCTCCTAGCGGGGTGCGCAAAGCCAGGGGTACCCCTCCCCTGTTCTGGCCCTTCTCCCTCAGAGCCGTCCTGCCCCTCTCTGAGCAAACCCTCCCCCTGCTGGCTCTTCTGTCTGTACTTCAGCTAGCTCCCCAGGTGCTGCTTCAAATCTCAGGAGCACTGATGAGAAAATTCTGGACTCTAGGGATTTTCTAAGGCCCTGTGGGTAGAGCTCTGACTGGTAGGTGGAAATTACGAGGAGGCAGGTTTCTCAAGGAAGCCCTTTGTAACAATCAGAGCCGCCCAGCATGTCCCAGAAAGTGGTCATGAGCTCCCCATCTGTGGGAGTATGCAAGCTGAGGCTGAAAAGCCATGGGTCAGGAATGCTGAAAGGGAGAGCCCTGTCCAAGGACAGTCTAGATGGCCCCCAGGATCAAGGGAGAGACCCCCCCAACCTCCCCCAGACCCCTGTCTGCTCTGCACTGCTTGTGGTTCTGGGAGCATGGAACTGCTAAGTGACATGCTGGCCTCCCTGAGCTGGGCTTGTTCACATGCAGGAATGAAGAGAAAAGGACCAGTGTTTATTTTTTCACATCCTACCATGTGCCAAAGTTCCCAATTCTTCCTCAAAAGTCATCCTTTAACCTCACTATAACCCTAAAAAGCAGGTCTTTGTAACATCCATCTTATAGACAGACAACTGGGGGTCAGAGGGATTGGGTAACTACAGGTCCTACAGCCCTAGTATTTGAACCCAGGTCTGTCTGACCCAAAGCTTTACTCTTTCCTTCATATTTTGTACCTCCCAATACCTCTGGGCTGGCTTTTCCCACTGGAGCCCACCACCCCACAGCTGCCAACACACCCCTGGTCTTTACTCATCTGAGTCTTCCCCTAGAGCAAGTCCCACCTCCTGGAGGAGCCCTCCAGCGCACCTTGGCTTCCAGGTCTCGCCCTCTTCCCAAATAAAGGGAGGGAGACTGGGTCTCAGAAGTGGGACTAGAGGGAAGGATGCTTAAGGAAGAATGGAAATTATTAACACAGTGTTACAGGGATCAAGATCAAAATGAATTCTTAGATGAGTGGGACTTAGTCTCAAAGATGTCTGGGGGGTGGGGGGTGGCAAGAAGCTCATCTTCTCGGCCCTCAGTTTCCCCCTCGACAAAGGTAGCTCCAGTTCCTTACGTCCCCTCCCCCTACGTCCAGGGAGAAGAGGAGGATAAGACCTCAGGTTTGGAAATTGATACACACATTATCCGCCAGAAACGGAGTGCCTACCACGTGCCATGCACTTTACACACCTCACCTATTTAATGCTCACACAGCCCATGAAGTAGGTGCCTCATCCCCACTGTACAGATGAGGAAACTGAGGCACAGAAAAATGAAGCAACTGACCCAAGGGACACGGTTTGTAAGTGGTGGTTCCAGCATTTGACCCAGTTCTCTCTCACTCTGGAGTCTGAGCTGTTTCCGCCCTAGGCAGCTCCGCTCCCACCCCTCCACCCTCATCCCCACCTCAGGGCGGAGGCTCTCAGCACTTTAGACCCCCTCCACCGGGGTGGGGGGTAGTCTCTGAGAAAATGGGAAGGCATCAGCTTCTTTTTCTAAATGCTCAAGCTCTGGGGATGGTCTGATTTCTGATGTGAGGGGTGTGTCAGGGCAGCCTCCAAGGACATCTCCATGGGATGTGCTATGGTCTGAATGTGTCCCCCAAAATTCATATGTTGAATCTTGCCCCCCAAAGGTGATGGTATCAGGGAGTGGGGTCTTTGAGGTGCTTAAGGCATGGGATTGATGCCTTACGAAAGAGGCTCCAGAGAGCCCCCTAGCCCTTTCCGCCATGTGAGGACACAGTGAGGAGGCACTGGCTACCAACCAGTGAGGGCCTCCGTCAGAACATGACCATGGCAGCGTCATGATCTTGGACTTCCAGTCTCCAGAATTGTGAGAGAGGTCTCTGTTGTTTATAAGCTACCCAGTCTGCCGTATTTGTTATAGCGATTCAAACAGACTAAGACCCGGGGCCTTTTGTGACCAGTGCTAAGTAAATGTGCAATCCACCTTGATGATGTCGCGTGAACTCCATGGTGAGACACACCCTGGCTTCTCCTGAGTGTACCTAGCTTCTGGCATCTTGTCTTATCAACCTGTGACCACATGAGGCTGTGTCATGTCGTTATGGCCCACCTTGGCCCGTTCAGCCTCACTCAGGAGATTGGCCCAAATCAGAGGATTCCTACTTCATGAGATGGCTGGACACTCTCCCACTCCCTGAGCCTTGAGCATAAGGGAACAGAGATCCTAAAACATCACAGATGAGTGGATGCTGGGGCAAGGATGCTCGTAGGACCTGAAAGGAGATAGTGAACCAGGGGTGGAGTGGCCTGGGAGGGGCTGGGCAGGTGGGAGCTTGTCCCCCCCAAGCCAGTTCTGAGCCCTTCTGACTAATGCTGCTCATGGCCACCCAGGGTAGTGTCACAGTTGGAGGGGTGAGGTCCCCTTCCAGCTCCAAATTTCCTGCCCCAAATGGGCAGGTGAGTGCCTGGGCACGAGGTGAGTGCTCTGGGGCCTCCTGCCGGCACTTGCAGCCTTCATTTCTCCATCTGGTTTGGGGGTCTGAGGTGCTGTGGCCTCAGACCCCCATTCCTGCCTCTTCACCTGGCTGCGGCTCACACTTTGCTGAAGTAGGTGGCCACCTCCTTGCGTGAAGGCCGGGACCCGCCCCCAGCCCAGCCATTGCCCACCAGTGGCTCCTCCTGGCTCAGCCGCAGGGGTGGCTTGCACTCGTGCCAGCGCGTGAGCAGCCTGTTCGTGGTGCCTTGATCGGTGATGCCGCGCAGCTTCTCCCTCTCCTCGTTGGCACCGTCTGTGGCAGTGGGAGCAGCCGAGCCAGCAGGGACTGCAGCCAGCGCCCCATCGCCGTGACCCAGCTCCAGGTCATGGATCATGGCCTCGAAGAACTGCTGGATACAGACCTTGGCAAAGGCCTTGGCGTGCTCCGTGCCTGTCTCATCGAAGAGCTTGCGCTCACTGTCGATGTAGTGGGACCAGTACTTGCTTTTGAGGAAGGCGGCCTGAGTGAAGCAGGGCCGCACAGAGCGCACGACGAATGCCAGCAGTGTGGTCAGCAGCACGAAGGACCAGCCCAGTGACTGCAGGGGAGAGAAGAGAGAGTCAGCTGGGCACTGCCCTCTAGCCTCCCAAACCTGTCCAACCCCCCAAAGCACACTCCATGTCAGGGCCTTTAGGGAAAAGAGCACTGACAACAAAGAGCAAATGATAGCACCTCTTGGCCTCCACTTTCTCTTCTGTAAAATGGGCATAGACCTACCCATCTCATGGAAATGAGACCACGTGAGTAAAATGCCCTGTATGTAGGTCTGGCACTCAGTACACAGGAGTTAGCTGGGCAGACCCTGGAAATAGGCTGCATGGGTTTGCCTGTCTCCACTACAGGCGTATCCCAGAGATATGGTGGGTTCTGCTCCAGGCCATTACAATAAAGCAAGTATTGCAATAAAGTGAGTCACACGAAGTTTTTGGTTGCCCGATGCATATAAAAGTTATGTTTACACTATACTGTAGTCTATTAAGTGTAGAATAGCATTATGTATAAAAAACAATATACATACCTTAATTAAAAAATACTTTATTGCTACAAAATGCTAACCATCATTTGAGCCTTCAGTGAGTTATAGTAGTAACATCAAAGATCATTGATCACAGATCACCATAACAAATATAATAATGAAAAATTTGAAACATGAGAATAAGCAAAACGCGACACAGAGACATGAAGTGAACAAAAGCTGTTGGAAAAATGGCGCCAATAGACTTGCTCGATGCAGGGTTGCCATGAAACTTCAACTTGTGAAAAATGCAATGTCTACAAAGCCTAATAAAGTGAATTGCAATAAAACGAAGTATGCCTGTCCTTAATGGTTGACTAGGAGCAAAGTGTCTCCCACCTACAAAACGGGGCTGTTGATAGTACCTATCCCATTGGGTTGTTCTGAGGACTAAATGTGATAATAAACTTAGCACAGTGCCTGGTACCTAGTTAGTGTTCAGTAACTGTTAGCCACTATTATTAGGCCAACCAGCCCTCAGTAAGCATGCCTCTTCCTTCAGGAAGCCTTCCTTGACCTCCCATAGTGACGCTTCCTCCTCTGAGTCCTGTATCTCTCCTCCGGCTCCTGCTAGTGTCTGCCTTTCAGTCAGCAGCGCTCAGTCAGCGCTTCCTTTGTGTGGGCTCTGAGCTGGGCTCAGGGGTCACCGAGACAAAGTGGACAATTGCTCAAACTCCATGCTGAAGAGCACCGGATGCTTGGGTGCTAGTTCTGTTCTTCCAGTTACTCACTGTGGGGAAGGCTGCTCCCCCAGTCTGAGCTTCAGGGTCAACCCCAGTTGCACAGAGAAGCACTCGGCCAGATCAGGATGGGGAAGCAGGGCAACCCAGATGCCTGTAGTGGGGCAGTGGGTTATGGCAGAGTAACCATCAGGTGGGGAGGTGCAGAGCATGTGCTGGGTGAGGAAGTGTGGACCCTGCTCGGCTGAATCTCCTGAAGTTTCAAGTAACGCTGGACAATCTCATTTTCATGGGAAAATTTCTGGGGTTTAGATGATGCCAACTAATTCTAAAATTGAATTTCGAATTCAACCCCTGAAGGCCAAATGAAACATGTCTATAGGCCAGGCAGCCTGCCATCTGGGGGCCCTTTTAGTTTATGAGTTGATGGTTTAAAGGTCAGGTGGAGGGACAGCTGCCCCAGGCCCCGAGGCCTGGGATGACGGACAAGTACCCACAGGAGAGGAGGTGCAGGCTGGGAGGGAAGCAGAGTTCAGATTGTACGCTTGGAGCGTGAGGTTCACATGGGTGCCTGGTGATGACGCAAAACCCACAGGGGAGAGTCCAGGCTGGAGGGGGAGCGGGGGTGTCTGGATTCGCTGGAGCAGGGTGTGCATGTTTCTCCAGGCTTGCAGGGCAGGCCCAGCCCCCTGTCCCCTCCCTGACAGCCTGGGTCCCTGCCTGGGTCTTCCTCCCCACGCACAGTAACTGCAGAGGAGGTCTGAGGGGCAGAGGACGTGGGAGCGAGGCTGAGGGACCTGAGCTCTAGATTTCCCCATCAGTGGGTCCTCCATCCCTTCCTTTGGGGCACATCCCAACAGTGCATCCCCCTCACTCAGGCCTCCCTTCCAGGGGCACCGGCCCCTCAGCTCCCACTCCCTGAGCAGGGAGCACCAGCTGGGGACATTTGCCAGGGAAATGTACCCAAATTGCCCAGCCACACACTGGCCTCACCACTGCCCCGGCCTGGAAGAGGAAATGGATGCAGATTCCCCCAGATTTCCAAACTGGAGCTCAGGGTGGAGGATGAGGGGCTGGCTGAGCAGTTGGGTCCCCTCTGGGGACCTCAGCACAGGGCACAGTGCTCCTTTCCCAGGTGGCACTGGCCTGAGGGAAGACACATGGTTCTGCCTTCGGAGGCCCTGGCCTCCTTTGGGGAAATATGCCCCTGCCCCCATGGAGCTCCGTCTGAGGAGGGAGACCCAGCCCTGGCTGGGGGCCTACATCTATTTGGGGAAACATGACCACATCCTGAGGAAGCCCCATTTCGAGATGGGGGATGGGGTCCTTTCTGAGGGACCCGGTCTGTGAGGGGAGACCCAGCCCAAGGCCATCTGGCCCCTTACCTGCGAGACGCAGCACAGGTAGCACACGGCCACCTCGCGGGCCAGCAGCCAGTCGCCGTCACAGACCTCGGGGCAGGGCACCCGGGTCAGCAGGCGGGCGAGCTCGGGCGGGGGCAGGCCGGGGGCCAGACTGCCGTTGCCCAGCATGGTCATGGGCACAGCAGTGCAGAGGGCACAGAGGAAGCACTTGCCATCCAGCAGTGTGACGGCCACCCAGACGACGGGTGCGATGAGGGCGCGCTGAGCCACGGAGCAGAACACGCAGCGCGGCACGGCGGCGTCCTTGGCCCGGTGGCCCGGTGGCCGCTTCCACTCTTCAGCCAGCATGGACACGTTGCTGTTCATGACTAGACCGAGCAGAAAGAGCACCAGAGGTGGCGCCAGCAGAATGCCGGCGCTGCAGGCCACGTTGTAGCCCGGCAGGCAGGGCCAGTTGAAGGCGAGGGCGGAGTACACCTGGGCGCTGGCCAGGGTCACGATGCTGCAGGTGCCATTCATGAAGACTCCTGCTTGGACTGCAGGAACTGGAAGATCATCCGGAACTTGTCCATGGTGCCCCGCACGGGGTCTGCCGGCCTCCTCCCACCTCACTGCTGCCTCAGGATGGCCCCTGAGGCCCACTCTGCCCACTGAGTGGGTACTTCATGGCTGAGATGGGCAGAGCTCAGGGCGGAGGCTGAGGCCACTGTCTCTTTGAGGAACCTTCTAAGTCAGGTGCTGGCCGAGAGGGCACAGGTTGGCCAATCCCATGGGTGCAGCCAGGGTGCTGCCCCTCCCTGCCCTGCCCTTGCTGGGTTTCTCTCTCTCCACGGCTGGCTCTGGCACTGGGAAACCACGAGGACCATGCCTGATGGGGACCAGTTCTCTGTGGGCTGGGAGGAGGGCAGGGAAGGAGGCTCAGACTTGTCCGGGAAGACACTGTCTCCAGCAGGGTTGAGGTTTGGGAGAAACTAGGGATGCTGCAGAGGCCTGAGCTTCTGGACCTTGTCCCCTGGGCTCCTAGGAAGCATGTCGCCCTCCTTCTGCCCTTCTCATTGGGTCTTTCCTCCATGCTGTGTCAGGATCCAAGAGGGCGCCTCCATCTGCTCAGACAAGGACGGTCTGATGATGTAGCGATGGCAGTGGTGGTGGTGGCTATAATGGGGTGATAATGGTGGTGGGGATGGTGTTAATGGTGGTGATAGTGGTCACAGTGGGGATGGGGATGGTGGTGGAGATAGCGCTAAATGAATAAAGTAAAAAGCCCTAAATTTGGAGTCAGTGGACTTGGATCTGAGGGTGCTGGGTCCCCTCTCTGCCAGGCAGAGAGCTATAAGCATAATGCAGACGCTTTTATGTCCTGTCTGCTTGTGTCTTGGTGGGTGCGTCTGTGTCTTTGTGGATTACAGATGAAAAATCCTTTCCTGGCTCTACCTCCTACTTCTACTCCGCCAGATCAAAAAATAAAGGAGTGGGCGGTAGGGTTTCAGGCCTGGGGCTGGGGACTCCAGAGTGTCTGCAGGAACCAAGACAGGGACCCCTCCACCAGCATAGAAAAGTGGAAAGGGGCTTAAAGGGCTCCCTTTGATGTCGCCAGCTCTCTCAGAAGAGTGGGTCAGATCCAGCTCCAGCCAGATGGCTTCTGTCTGGGGCGAGAGGGTGAGGTTGGGGCTGCTGAGGCTGAGCGAGAGCCTGGGCAGGGCAGCTCCCTGGGACCCTCAGATCTGTGTGCCCGTGTGTGTGTGTGTGTGTGTGTGTGTGTGTGTGAACTTGCTGTGGCTTTGGGCTTCAGTGTTTGTGGCTCTGTGGTGTGTGAGTGTAACTGTAACCAAGCAGGGTCCTGTGGGGCCTTCCTGGGACAGACCTCCCCCGCACCAGCCCCAACCCATGTCCTCCACCTGCCTCTTGTTTGTAGCAAAGCTTTCATCTCCCAGGCCTCCCCTGAGACTCAGAAGGCTGGCTTAAGAGTTAATGGTTAGGAAACATGAAGATGTAAAAACAAAGACTAGCTGTTGTGCTGGGAAACTGGTAGGAGTTTAGATGACGGGCCAGCCACAGAGCAGAGGCACAGAACTCCCGGTTCCCTGAAGACACAGATAAAGGTGTGACACACGTTCCTAAATTCTTTTTACAGGAAGCCGACCCCTGCCAGATGAAGACTGCTGAATCAAGCAGATGTTCCTTTCCCACCAACACTTGTCCCCCTAGTATTGGCCTTTTGAGTGGTGAGCAGCGGAACTTGGGTTCAGTACTGGCCTCATCCTCTTACGTAACCACGTGAGTGGTCTTTGTGTCTGTGTGTCTCTGTGTTACTGACAAGAACTGGCACTGACCGGGGCTTCCCCTGGGTCAGGCCCTATGCCGGCACTCCACATGCATCACCTCATGGGATCCTCGTACAACGCCATGGGGTAGGTTTTATTGTCCCCATTTCACAGAGGTTGAGACTGAGGCTCAGGGAGGTTAAGTGACAAGTGTAGGGTTCAGAACAGACCTCCCCAAGATGTGCTACTTTGGCATGTGGGTTATTTTGAGCTAAAGGCAGTAGAGACCCTGTGGGCTCGAGAGAAACTACTGCTCCTCCCTTAACTAACTACAGGAATTTAAATTGGGGATTTTTCCCAGAGAAAGAGTTATTCCCAGAGGTAAATTTTATCTAAGTGGCACCATCTATATGGCAGGGCAAACACCTAGTTACCAAACATCGGCTCATCTTCTTGTGCAACCGCACCTCATAGAGTTAATGAGAGCTGATGGCTAGCTAAGAGGAATTCTTGAGCTTGTCTTTCAGAGCAACAGACAGGGGAACAGCTTGTAAAAACCCCTCTGCTTGTAAGCTGCCTTCACTGACTAAGCTTGCTTTAGTTATTTTTTCTGTCTTTCCCTTTTTTCCTCTTTAATTGCATACCTTCCCAGCTTCACATAACCCGACTGTCTTACAGGAACTTGGAGCCAGTTCTTGTCCAGTGCAAGCCAGCTGAGGCTGGTTGGGACCACCAACCCTAAAACTGGGTCTACAGAGGTGTATGATGAATGGCCTTTTGACGTCAGAGGACTGGAAAGTTTACCCCCAGATCACGCTAAGTGCCTGTATACTTGAATATGCAGAAGCATGTAACCCAGATACACCTGTGCAGAACACCAGTTACCTCACGTTTTTCCTGCCTCCAATCACCTTTCCCCATGCCAAGCCCACCTGCTTGTTCCATAGCTATCCCAACCCCCTCGCCTTGGGGGAGGCGGATCTGAGGCTTTTTCTCCCGTCTCCTCAATTGCCTTCCTGTGAACAAACGCTTCCTCTGCCGCAAATCTTGGCATCTCAGAGTTTGGTTTGCTGTGTGTTGGGTAAACAGACCTGCTTTGGTTAACACTTATCGTCCTGTGAATGAGCCTCCTGCCCTTGGAAGCCCCAGGCCCCTATCCTACTCCTTAGCTCAGGATGGCGTAAGTACCTCATTTTACCTTTCTGTCTCTGACACTCTCATGTATGTGAGACTCCCATACGTACGAAATTAGATTTCCTCCTGTTCATCTGCCTTGTTTCAATTTAATTCTTAAACAAGCCAGAAGAACCTAGAAGCGTAGAGGAAAGTTTTCTTCCTTCCCAGCACCAGCTAAAAGTTACACAACTTGTAGGTGAAAGAGTGGGATTTGAACCCAGACCAGGTGGGAGTTGGGGGTAGGAGGGTGGGTGGAGGAGGAGGCAGGGAAGTGTGTTTTGTTTTTGGTTTTTTGCCTTTCTCCTCCAGCTGAATGAGGTTCTCCTGCTCTACGAGTCTGGGTAGAAATGCTAGTGTGTCACAAGCAGGATACAGGTGGGGAAGTATATTGCTCCCCTTAGCCCTCAACCTGGGCCTTGGGTAACTGGAGCATCCAGGCTGGTGGCCCCTGGAGGACCCTGTTGGGGACTCCCAAGGGGCACAGCCACAGGTGGAGAGTAGGATGAGAGAGACCCAGCAAATGAGGCCAGGAGTCCAGGAGGAGTGTGGCTCCAAAAGGCTGTCTGGAATCTCTGTCTTCCATCTATAGTGGACACGGCTCCCTGTTTGTAGCCGATGTGCCCTTTTCGTGGTGCCCAAATTGGCTTCAGGTGTCTTCTCTAACCACATATACACTCTGCAAAATACGTGGAAAAAAACAGCTTGATTGGATTCTAAACCCATTATTCTCATTATCACTAGAATTTTGATTACAGTTATTTTTTAATTAATTAATTAATTACTTTTTGGCTGCATTGGGTCTTTGTTGCTGCGTGCCGGCTTTCTTTTTAGTTGCGGCGAGTGGGGGCTACTCTTCGTTGTGGTGCGTAGGCCTCTCATTAAGGTGGCTTCTCTTGTTGCAGAGCACGGGCTCTAGGCGCCTGGGCTTCAGTAGTTGTGGCTCGTGGGCTCTAGAGCACAGGCTCAGTAGTGGCACACGGGCTTAGTTGCTCCGCGGCATGTGGGATCTTCCTGGACCAGGGCTCGAACCGATTCTTGACCACGGTGCCACCAAGGAAGTCCCTATAATGATGTCTATACCCATCTCTGTCCCTCTAGTAGACAGTGAGCTCCTTGATGGTGGGGCATATCATCTGTGTATCCTCTCTTCCCTACTCCCTGGCATAGTAGTGCTTTCTATGCAGTAGGCACCTATAAGTGCTCAGTATAAGAAAGCAAGAGTATAGATTGCATTCAGTGGCTTTTCACTGGTCCAGATGCTGCTTCCTTGCAGCCCAAGGTAGGGGCCCTGAGCCTCCTTTCCCTGGGCTGGAGTTCACCCCTGCTGACTGGACCATGTCCAAGGTCTCCCTCCTCCCTTCCCCCACTACCCCCAATCCCTGCTAACACTTTGCCTAAATCTTTCCCCACCCCAGTACTATTTCAGACATTGACATGGCCTGACCACAGCAGGATGGGAGGGGAAATGCTGAGCTGCCGGGATTGTCCATCCTACAAGGTCCCTTGGCAAGCACCCAGGAGAACAGAGATTGCCCGATATGGAGGGGGTTGGGCTCCAGGAGGGCATCCAGGGGCCCCTGTGCTGCCCCCATGCCCTGAGGACCAGAAAAGCGTGGGGTGAACCCAAGTCTGTGCATGTCTGTGGCCACCAAGCACAATAACAGGATGCGTGTGTGTGTGTGTGTGTGTCTGGTGAGTGAGTCATCAGGGAGGGGCAGAGACCCAGAGGAGCTCACAGGCTAGATCTCCCCCAACGCTTCCGGTTTGGGCTGCTAGAGCTTGAGTGGCAGTTCTTCCAGCAAGATTTAACCCTGGTGTTTCAAGGGTCTTCATCCCTGAGTCAGACCCCACACCCACACTTGGCCCAGAGGTTCTTTTTTTTTTGCGGTACGCGGGCCTCTCACTGTTGTGGCCTCTCCCGTTGCAGAGCACAGGCTCCGGACGCGCAGGCTCAGCGGCCATGGCCCACTGGCCCAGCTTCTCCGCGGCATGTGGGATCCTTCTGGACCGGGGCACGAACCCGTGTCCCTTGCATCGGCAGGCGGACTCTCAACCACTGCGCCACCAGGGAAGCCCGGCCCAGAGATTCTTAAACACTGGCATCTGCAGAGCCACCTGGGGTTCCTGTTCAGTGTGGAGATGTCTAGGGCTGCCTAGATACCTAATTTGTACCCTGATTTGCAGATCTGGTCCATACACTGTATCCCTGGGGAAATCCTTACCAGGATGCCAGCTTCTTGCTGAGGGCAGTGGGTAGACACCCCTCGAATGCCTGGTGAATGAGGCAGCCTTAGAAAGAGAGGCTAAGCTCAGGGGTCAGGCTGCAGGTGGTGGGGAGGGTGGGGAGTAGAGGGGTGAGGGAGGAAGCATGTGCTAGCTGGAGGTGAGCAGAAGGCTGGGCTGAAAACGCAACAGCATCTTAAAGGGCTGCTCAGCCTTAGTGGGCTAGGAGTAGAATTGCTGGGACTTGGGAAGATGGGAGCTGGAAGGGTCAGCCCCCTTGACATTCAAAAACAGAAAAATCCCCTTGCCAGGAATATATAAAACTATTCGTCAGCAGTAGTCAGCAAGAGGCACTAATTAGTACTTTTAAGAGGAACTCAGCAAGTGGGCTTGCTGAGCTCGCTCAGAGAATCTTGCTGGAGGCTGCAGGAAACCCAACCAGAGCACTGAAAACAAATACACACACCAACAGTCTAGAGGGGAGACTAACGTAGTAGCTCAGAGCAGACTCTAGAGCCGACGTCCTGGGATAAAGTTCCAGTTCTTACATGGGTTACCTCAGGCAGCTTAACCTTTTATGCCTCAGTTTTCTCCTCAAAAAAATGGGACTAATAATCATCCTACTTCATTAGATTATCGTAAAGATTAAATGAATTATATATAGAATAGAATAATGACTGGCACATACTAAGCACCATACAAGCATGTGCTATTGTCGTTATTATTATTTTAAATGTAGAATCTGGATATCTAGGACCCAGAACCCATGGCAGATCTATTTAGACTCTTGCTACTCAACATTTGGTTCGCTGACCAGAAGCATCAGTATCACCTGGGAGCTTGTTAGAAATGCAGTCTTAGCCCCAGTCCTGGATAGACTGAATCAGAAGCTGCATTTAACAAGAGCCCAGGTGAACAGTGAGCACACTGAAGCTCGTGAAGCGCAGCTTTAGAGCACACAGGGGGCCACTCCCAGAAACTCGGCCAGAGATTGGGCTATTTTGGGGAAGGAGGCCAAGAGGGGTTAGGTTGCCCTGCCTTGGGCTCCCCATAGCCTGGAAAGCCCTCAGACCCTTGTCAGAGCGGGCACTTTACGTGGGGACACGGCCAGGGTCCTTACACGTCGGTGTGCTGGGGCGGCCTGGTGCCTGGGGCCACCCCGCCGGAGTCCAGGAGATGCTGTGAGGTCAAGTGGTGGTTTGCTGGAGTACCAGGTGCTCAGGAGGTGGTCCACCTGCTCCTGACTGGAGACTGCGCGCTGGTGGGCTTTCCCGCTTCCACCGTCCAGGCCCTCGCGGGGCTCAGCATCTCAGGGGTCTCCGGACCCCTGCCCGCGGAGTCCCGGGGCAGCCCCCACGCCCGCATCTCGCTCTGCATGCTGGCGAAGAAGTGCAGCCCACAGCGGTGTGCGAAGTCCCGCGCGTGCTCACAGCATGTCTCGTTGAAGAGCTTCTGCTCCAGGTCCACGTAGTTGCTCCAGTATCTGCGCTGCATGAGGACTGTCTGGTCGAAGCAGGGCCTCAAACAGTGGGCCAGGAAGGCCACGACGATCAGCAGCAGGGTGATACCCCAGCCGATGGCCTGGAGGGTGGGGAGCGCGAGGTTGAGTGTGGCGGGACACAGATATTGTACAATGTGGCAAGGATGTTCCAAAGTCTCTCCCTTTGTTTATCCCTTGCATCCTTTTTCAAATCTATCCATCTTCCCACTAAGTCATCCATCCTACCAACCACCTCCATCTGTCCTTCCTCCCATTTATTCTTTCATCCTTGCATCCATTTTCTATCCAACGATCTCTCCACCCATCTAGGCATCCATCCTCTTATCTGACTGTATATCTATTGTCTTTCTATCCAGCTATCCTCTCAACCATGCTTCCATCTGTCCATCATCCTCCTTCCTAACCAGCCATCTAGTCTCCCATCCATTCATGTTCCCATACTCTCATCCTTCCTTCCTTTTATCTATCCAACCATCCATCCACCTGCCATTCATCCCTCCAACTTTCCTCCTGAAGGGAACAAGAATATGTCACCCCAAAATATGCCTCTTTGACATAAAAATTATTTTGAGCTGAAGACAATTAAGAAGGAGCAACCTCCCCTTCTGCCTGAAGGCAGGATGTAAATTCCCCTTTTGCTGGAGACAGACTCTCATCAGCCCAGAGACAGCAGCAGAGGAATCCGCAAACAAACCTTACTCCATTAGTTTCCTCCCATGTATTTATTTACCTTCCCACAGTTTCCACCCTTGGAAGCATAAAGCTGCTTTCCCTCGTGCTGACATTTCTCTGCAATGGTATTGCTCATGGCTGAAGATGCTATATAAGCATACTTCTAAGCCACCGCTTTGAGTGACCCTTTCTTCTTCTTTTTTTCTTTTTTTTGAGTTACTCTTTGTTTTAGGTTTCTCCTGCATGATGATCACTGCACACAATAATAAACTGTTTGTTTTCCTCCTGTTAATCTGTCTTTTTGTTAGTCTCAGCTGAAAACCTAAGGTGGGTGGAGGTCAAGTTTTGCCTCCTTTGCACTCCCATCCATTCATCCGTCCCTCCACCCATCATCTTTCATCTTTTTATTCGGTTCTTCATCCGTGCTTATATATGTGTATCCATCCCATCTATGCATCCATCCATCCTATATTTTGGGGAAGACACTGAGGACTCAGTCTTTGCTCTCACAGAGCTCACACTTTAGTGGAAGATACAATGAAATAGGTGATGAATGGCTAAGCACCATGTTGAGGGATGTATCGGGGGTTGTGGGAAATCAGAGGGGCGATACCCAACCTGAACTTGAGGGCTCAGATGACAGTGCGGTTGAGGCTGAGACCTGAAGGATGGCAATAGTTTACAGGATGTGAACAGGGAATACTGTTCCAGGCCAAGCGTGAGGAGAAGCTGGAAGCAGTTCTCTGAGGCTGGAGACCCCACCTGGCCAGCCCCTCTCCCTCCCCTCTGCCCAGCCAAAGGTATTGAGACATTGCTGAAGACCCGAGCAACCGTGTGGACCTGGAGCAGAGATATCACTCCTCTAAACCACAAAGACATGTTTGAATCCTTATCATTTGCAGATGTGATCGACAAAACTCTCTCATTTGGCCTCTTACAAGGTCCTCCCTCCCCCCACTCCAAATTTAAAATACTTGTGTGAGTATTTTACCTGGAGGGGCATTTAGTGTGACTGATCATTTACAGCTGAGTCAGGACTTGAACCCTGGTCTGACTGAGAATTCTACACTCTTTCCAGGGAACTAGTGAGAGCCTACAGTGTTTACATCCATAGGAGACATCAAGGTGAGGAGACCAGACCTCCATTTACTTGGCAGGAGAAACTGAGGCCCAGAGCGGGAGGGACATGGCCAAGGTCACAGTCTGAAGCAGAACCAAGTGTATCCTGAGCACTGGTCCTCTCTCTGCCACTCCACGGGCCTGCATCTGCCACAAGCCTGTCCTGGCACCCCAAAGTGCTGGGTTGTAGCTCCAGTGATGTTCTGCATGTGGTGGGTTCATGTAAACACTTTTGGGGGGGACACAGCCCAGGCTGGGCTCTCGGAGTGGTGGAGGTGGAATCTGGAGCCTGGGCTGGGGATGGGGCTGGGGTTTGTCCCCAGGATAATGGATTCTGTGCCCTGTGGGGAGCCGGACATCTGGGGAGCCTGCATTGTAGGGAGGTGGATGAGAGGGTTTGGAGGAATGGCACTTCAGATCCCTGCCCGGCCTCTTACAAACTGTGACTTTGGCCTTGTGAACTAAACTCTCAGAGCCTCAGTTTCCTCATCTGCAAAATGGGATGGTCATGATTGCATCCACCTCATAGGACTGTCTTGAGAATTGAATGAAGTAACGCATATGAAATGTTTAACACAGTGCCTGACACATATGTGCTTAATAAATGGTAATTAGTATCATATTTCTGAGGGGTGAGCACAGTGTGTGTATGGGGTGGTGGCAGGGTAGAGCAGTCTATCTCCAGTGTTTTCCTGCCATCCAACTTGGGGATGAGTCTAGTGGACTCCCGGAGGGTACGAGCACCTGGCATCCACCCTGGGGTGAGTCAGCATTGATGGCGGAGTCCCTACTTCCTAAGGCCCAACACTGTCCTGTGTGTGAGTAACACTCCTGATCCCCCCAGGGACCACATGCTCCATGGTTGTGCCTGCAGCATTGGGAGGGGCCTCAGGAAACCATTTGTACCTCCAGGCCCCTCGGAACCGATGCAGGACATTTCCTAGGGCTGGGAGAGGACCACCCGAATTACCTGTGACAGGCACTGCAGGTAGCGAGACACTGCCTTCCGAGCGGGGCTGTCCCTGACCAGCTCATCTTCCTTGCAGGGCACCTTGGCCAGAAAGAGCTGCACCTGGCTGGGGGTCATGCTGGCAAAGTCTAGAAACTTGTCGGGGTCCACGGAGCTGCTGAAGACGCACACGAAGCAGCTCCCATCGAGGAGAGCCAGCAGGATCCAGACAAGGGGGCGGCCAGTGCTCTCTACAGCACAGAGGAGAACATATACCTGGGAGCAGAGGAAGGAAGGGGGCGCAAAGGGCAGCCGGAATTCAGCTGCAGCAGGAAGCCTACAGGGGAGATGCAGGGATGGACTTCCCAGGAGGAGGGATATCCCAGGTGTGATTACACCAAAGGAAGGGCTACGGGTCCGAGCAGCAGAGGATAGGGAAGAAGCAGGGCTGAGGGTCCCGGAAGTCTCAGGACTGGAACACGGGGGAGCTGGTATTCTTCCTGCTCTAGCTTTGTAGCAGACTCTGTTGGTGCCCTGTCCCGGCCAGAAGCATCTAGAGCTTTGGTGGGTAGTTCCTATTCATATGGAGGGCCTGAGAGCTTCTGACCTCAACCACTTGCATGGCTCTGCCTGGGACTTTGGAAGAGTTTCTGCTCCCAGAGGTGCAGGCTGGAAGCGCTGGAGGGTCATGTTCCCAAATCAACCTTCAATCCAAGAGGGCAGGGCCTGGTGGATAAGAACCCCAGCTTCCAGGATCCTCGGTGGGACGATTCTGAGGTGTGTTCTATCCACTTTCTTAGAGGGTCCCCAGAAGGACTGAGCCCAAGTTGCCTACATATTATCACATTCTTCCCAGAGGCTGCTTTTGGGAGGACCCTAAACTAAGAGGGTCCCGTGGAATAACCCTCCCAGAGACAGCACCTTAAACACCTCTCCGCAGTGTCCGGGAGCCACCCTCTGACTGTCCCCAGGTGCCGCTTTTGACCCGCTCTGCCCGTCTAGTGGCCTGGATTGGGTGTTGGTCACAGGACAGGAGCCCAGTGGAGCTATACCCACTAGACCCCAGAGGAAAAGGTAAAGGGCACACTTAGTGAATGTGACCCTCCCTGCGTGGCTGAATCACAGGGAGCTTGGAACCGCTGGGGAACATGAAACAGGCCGCTTGTGCACAGAATGCAGAGGTTTTTAACTTGGGTTGTACACAAAACATAAGATGGTGTGTGCTGGCTGGGTGTGTGTGTGTGCATGGCCAACGAATTATAAATATGTTGTAGGCAGGGGCGGATCCAGCATTTTCTATGGGGGCAATGTGGTTAGAAGGTGGAACCCAGGACTTGTTATGAAGTTACATTACATACCCTTGAGAACACCTCAGTTGTCCACATCAAAGAATAGGGGAGAGGAGGAGATCGTGAGTGAGCTAAAACCCACCAAGCCCCTCCTGCCACTGCCCATGGATCTAGAGCACTTATTTTGTCTAAAACAGGGCAGCAGTTCTGGCTTGGGCTGTGTTTGAATCTGAGCCTCTTCTTTGCTGTGGGAGCTCAGCCTAGTGAATCACCCTCTCTGTGCCTCAAGTCCCCCATCCTTAAAAATGGGTCCAAGACGGGAGCCAACCCAGGGCCGAGGTGAGAATTCATAGGCGGTGCACACACAGCATTGGGCACAGAGCTTGGCTCCCTGTGGGCCAGGGAGCATTATGAATCGCTAAACTCAATCAGCTGATCAGGGCACCGACCAGGTGCGAGGCTCTGAGGACACTGTGATACAGCAGGTGAGGTCCTTGCCCTCGGGGAGCTTGCAGGAGAGGGGATGCAGCCTTCAAGCCAATGATGCCTCTCGTACGGCAACACGGCTGTGCATGTCATGGGATGGTCCTTCATGCATGTGGGGAGTTATAATCCATGGCCAGCATGACAGATGTGACCTGGATAATTCTTGGGAATCCTGTATCATTCATGCGTCTCCAGCACTGGGCATGGAAAGGTGACAGATGACAGGATCAGAAATATCTGTTTCCAGAGTAGAAACTGGCAGATCGGTCTCTGTGAACTGATATGTCTTGGTATCATTTCCTAGGGGAAATGAGGATGCCTATGGGGGTGGGTGGGGGAGTTCTGACAATACCCACGGGGGTCACTGGGATTTTGGCACCTGGCAGTGCCTGTGTGGTTGGGAGAGCCCCTGACAATGCCCATGGGGACCTGGGTGGCGAGGGACCGCACCTGCCGATGCCTGGGTCCTTCCTTCGGTGCCCCGCAGGCCGGCGCCTCTCCTCCACCATCACCACGGGCTGCCAGTTGGCCAGGAGGCTGCAGAGGAAAAGGGCGGCTGGGGGCGTGAGCAGCTGGCCCAGGCCATAGAGGGCATTGTAGCGCGCCAGGCAGGGGCAGTTGAAGTCGAAGGAGGAGCACAGCTTGACTGTGACCGCGGCCAGCAGCAGGCAGATGCCGTTCATCACCGACTCGGAGCTGGACTGGAAGTGCTGGAGGAGCGCGCGGAATTTATCCGTGGCCGGGCCTGGGTAGAGGGCAGCTGCGGGTGGCGGGCAGGGAGGTTTCAGCTGCCTTCCTGGTCAATGCCAGCCCCGCTGGGGGCGAGCCCGGGGCTGCGGGAGGTTCTTCCTCGTCTTCCAAGGGCCTGAGGGGACAAGGAGGAGGCGGGGTCTAGCCAAGGAGTGTAGGGCAGAGCAGCCTCTCTCCACCAAGGCCCCCTGGCCAGCCCGACTGCCCCCCACTGCTACTCCCCTCCTCTCTGGGGGGATGAGTCACTGCTCTGTGACCAGCCAGCCCAAAGCACCTCTAGGCAGATGGTCCCCGCCCTGTTCCTCCATCCCTTCCCTCTTCAGGATTGTGATACCGATGCCTGACAGCTGCTGGGGCTTCCCGTGGGGGGACAGGCAAATTCTGGGTGTGGTAAGACCACGGCGCTGATGGAGCCAATTACATTTTCTTGTCTTGGTTAAAAACATGACTTGGGGCTTCCCTGGTGGTGCAGTGGTTGAGTGGTTGAGAGTCTGCCTGCCAATGCAGGGGACACGGGTTCGTGTCCCGGTCCAGGAAGTGGGCCCGTGAGCCATGGCCACTGAGCCTGCACGTCCGGAGCCTGTGCTCCGCAACGGGAGAGGCCACAACAGTGAGAGGCCCGCGTACCGCAAAAAAAAAAACCAAAAAACAAAAAACCCATGACTTGACTCAGCTGAGCCCAGGGAGATTTCACGTTGGCTTTCATGCTGGGAGGAACCACCAGGGGCGCCTTACCCTGCCCGAAGCCTTCCCGGAAGTCTCTTGAGGAGAGTTTAAACCATGTTTCAGTGTTTGCCAGGGTCGTGGAACGGAAGGGCTTCCAGACAGAGAGTACCGTCTGGACAAGGGCATGGAGGTGAGAAGCAGCCAGGTGTGGGCAGGCAGTTTGGGGTTGCTTGAATGTAGTGTCAGACAGGGGGTGTCGGGAGAGGGCACAGGGGGTGCTCATGGGTGCCTGCACCCCTTTCCTCCACTTTATTCTGCTGCCCTTCAGCTCTGGCCACCGACTGGCCCAGGTCTCCCTAAAGCGCAGCTCCCACTACATCACTCTTGCGCTCAGGTGTGACCAGGGCCCCCTCAGCTTCCTTAGCCTGGCGTTCAAGGCCCTCCTAGCCATACCCAGACATGTCCTCCCATCTCCATGCCTCTGCTGACGCATCCTCCCCGCTGGAGAACCCGTGCCGCTTCCTCCCACCTGCTCTTCAAGAGGCAACTCAGATGCAGCTCTTTCACCGAGATGCCCCTGGTGACCTCAGCTCTGTGGGAACCTCTCCTCCCGCTTGGCCCTTGGAAAGGCCGCCCCAGCCTGCTGCCTCTCTCGCCCAGGTGTGGAGCTGGATCTCCCAGCTAGGACGGGCCCTGCACCCACAGCTGCCCGTCCCTGCAGCCCCCAGCAGGGTACCAGGCAGACTGCACGGGTGGTAGATGTTTGTTCCCTGTGACGTTGACACTCAGACTCCCTTTTTGCATCTCTAGCTCTGTCCTCTCTGCCCACTCCTTGACCTGTACCTGCCTCCCTGTCTGCTCCTAGGAGGTGAATGGAATGTAGGTCCTGCTCTTATCTCTGTCTCTCTCTTATCCTGTCCCTCTTTCCATCTCTAACTCTACCTTTCTCTGTGTGTGTGACCCCCTGTGTCCTTCATTGTGTGTTTCTGAGTCTTTCTGTGTGTCCCTCTGTCTCTGTCCCTCTCTCTGTGCTGTGGCCTCTTCCTGTCTATCTTTCCCTCCTCTCACCTGCGGCCCGCCCTGTAGCACCCTTGTCTTACTGGCCCCCGGTCCTGACACCGGCAGCCTGACGTGGGGAGAGGAGTGGAAGCAGCCACAGGAGCCCAGGCTCCGTTCCTGGGTCACAGATCCATGGGCTTGGCCTGGAGCCTGGGCTGGGGGTGGGTGAGGCTCAGGTTCCTCCTCAATCTCCATCCCTCTGGCTCCCTCACTCCTAGCCCAGCGCTACCCTTGAACAAAGGAAAACCTCAGGGACTGGGATGGCCTTGACCCTACTGGCCCCTGCCCTGCTCCGTCCAGCCTGGGCCAGTGGGCATGTGGGACTCCCAGGGATGCCATCAGCAATTCCTCAGACCCCGGGTCCTCACAGTCATGAGTGCCACTCCCCACCCCCATCCCTCTGGAGCATGTGAGGTAAGCATCCTTCTGAATTCTTTCCGGCTCAGAGGCCCAGCAATGCCCTCCGGTCTCCACGGAGCCTGCCTTGACTGCAGCAGCTGCACTGACCACCCCTCTTCCCGTACGCTCAAACTTTTAGAAAATGGAAATGTCGGCATCTTTTTTTTCTGATTAAACACACCATTACGAAACATTAAAAAATATCTAATATAAAAGTATATTATATAAAATATACTAGATAAAATATCTAATATAAAATATATATTATATATATGTAATATTATATATTATATTAATATATATATAATATATTAGATAAAATATCTAATATAAAAATATATATTGACTGCAACCCCCCAAGTCTCCCTGTCACTGCATCAGTGTGTGTCCTTCCAGACTTGTTGCTGCCCACACGGGCACGTGCTGGCTGGCCCGCCTGGGAATCCTCGGGAGACAGCCAGGGACGCTGTGAGCGAAGCACTGGGTGCCCTGCTCGCCCAGGAGCCCTGGGGTTGCTGGGGGAGAGGCAGCTCAGGCTGCCTCTGGGACTCCCATCTGAGGCCAGTCTCTCTCTTCTCTTAACCTTCATGACACAGGGCTCACTGTGTTTCCGTTTCTCTGAGAGATGACAGCCCAGCAGCTTGAGGGACCCGTGGGATCTGCAAATGAATTTTGTGTAGATCATTTAGCCTGTATTTTAAGTCAGACCATCCCCAATATGTCCTGCAAACGTCCTAAGTATCTGTGCAGTCTCCACTTCCGATGAGGTAGCGACAGACGGAAACCCGGGTCTTATATCTTATTTAAATCTTACCCAGTCCGTGTGCTAGTCCAGGTCCTGTGAAACAGGATGACCTGTGTGAGGGAAAGTGGGGAGGGAGTGGGAGAGGGCGGGAGCGCCGTCAGAGGCAGCGAGTGTGGCTCTGCGGGGAGGAGATGCGGGGGCATAATGGAGAAGCCCTTCAAGCCGCTCCCTGTCCTGGGCTCCTAGCTAGCAGAGAACCACCAGCACCAGCACAGCCCTGGCGCGGGTCCTGGAGAGGCAGGCCGTTTGTCCGAGAGGTCACGCAGCCTGGTGGGGACAGGCCCAGGAAGGATGTGCTCCTCCTCTGTGCCTTCCAGCCCTAGTCACCCTCTGGGCTGCTGCCAGGAAACGGAGCTGTCCCGCGCAAGACCCTGCTTCTCAACCCTGAACCCCAGCCCTGGGCCCCCCACCGAGCATGGAGGGGCGAGAAATGGGCTGGGAGGGTCTGAGCACCACTGTCTCCCATTCTACTCTCAGGGAGGGGAGGGTGGCCAAAGGGCCCCCAGCTGCTTCTAACCTAGGGATTTTTCCGGAAGAGAATGGACAGTGTTTCTGAGGGAACACTGCAGGAAACTGGGACAAGGTCCCTCCCAGGCCAGCCTGTTCACAGCTCCAACCTCTGGGAGGCAAGATGGCCCTGCCAGGTCAGCCTGGGTCATTTGACTGCACTGGCCCTTGCTGGGTATTTACTGGAAAACATTCAAGCAAAGAAAAAGGCAAGAAGGAAGCCCACCACGTCTTAAAGGGCTATTACCTCTCGGGGTGAGCAGGTGGCTTTACATTAAACAAAAATTCTGTATTTTCTAAATTGCCTATTTTATAATAATGATTTTTAAAATTTCCCAGTAAAAATTATAAGTATTTTTACTGGAAAAACTCACAGGAATTAAGGGACAAGGCAAAAGGAAGGAAGATCGTCTTTTGTTGCCCAGAGGCCGGGCCTGATATACAAGGAGAGGCAGAAATCGAAGAAAAATAGGAGAGAAAGGTTTATGTTACTCATGTGTGTGGAAGGAATATTAACTTGTAGATCTGCTGCAGAATAATGCCTCAGATCAGATTTTCTCAACTCCCTACCCTACCTCGGGGCTCTGCGGCTGTGTTCTTCCAGATCTTTTCATTCGGGGAAAATTTTTAAAAATCAGATTTTCATTTTAATGCTGACTTAAATCTATTTAGCAGTTTTAAACACGTGTTAACTTGCAATTGGAAGATCTTTATACAGCAAGTCTTTGGTTTCTTTTTTTCTCAACTTGGGGTCTTGGAGATATATTCTTGGGGGTCCTCCATATTTTTATTTCCTTCGAAAGGAATCTGGGTATTCGAGAGATACTGGCTTGACTGTTCCTGGAATTCCTGTGATGGAGAGGGCTCCTTAGGACAGGGTGCCCCCTACTGGAGGAGTCAGTGTGTCCGATGTGTGTGTGTGTGTGTGTGTGTGTGTGTATGTGTGCGGTGAGTATGTGTGTGTGGTGAGTGTGTGTGTGGTGTGTAGCATGTGTGTCCTCAGAAATACAGGCGTGGCTGTGTTTCTTCTTTCTGTATAGAGAACACACTCTCCCCTGGGGTTTCTTCAGAAGGAAGACACTGGATGCGTGTCCCACTTCTCTCTCAGGACTGGGAGGCTATTGTTGCCTCGCATCTCAGAGCTGTGGGGCCCTCTCTGTCCCTGACAGACCTGCCTCTCTTCTACCAAATGACAGAGGCCTCTGTGGGATCCAGGGGACAGGCCTTTCTGGTCTTCTCTGGCAGACCTGGCTGAAAGCAACATGGCACTTCTGTGGGCTCCACTCTGGTGACTGTGTAGAGCCACATGGCCTCTGAGGGACTGAAAGGAGAATGAAAATAAAGGGGGGAACTCTGACACATGGCATTAGAACAACTGGCTAATCATTTGGGAAAATGTAGGTGAATTTCTTCACAGTCAGAGACTAGGGAAGGCCTTTGTGATCAGAGCACAGAATTCAGTAGCTGTGAAGGAGAAGATGGATGAAGTGGGCCTCATAACTTCTGTGGGCAAAATGCCAATCAGCAAAGTGAAAATAACAAAAAACGGAAAAAAGGCATTTTCCACACACAAGCCACACAAAGCCCTATTTCCTTAATTTGCAGAGGAATCATACAAATCAATAAAAAAAAGATGATCAATCCTGTGAGAAAATGGGCAAAGGATGTGAACAGGCTGTTCACAGAAAGGGGAGGGCACGCGGCCCCAAATCCTGTGAGGACTGTAGCCCTCATTCTTAATTAAATATGTATCTGAACAAGCAGGTGCCTTTTTAAACTAAGTTTTTAGAAACTAAAAGATAGATATTACCCAATGTTGATGAGGGCTTAGGGAAATAGTCACTTTCATACACTGATGGTTGGAGTATAAATTTGTACGAATTTTCCTAGAAAAATTTGGCAATATATTTAAAGCAAAAATTTAAATATACGTGCCCTTTGACCTAACAATTACATAGCTCTGTATTTGCCCTATGGATAGATTTGCAGAAATAGCCAAGATAAACAAGGAAGGATGTTCATGATAGATTTGTTTTAATAGCAATAAAACTGGAAACAACTCGAATTTCATCAATAGGGGATGTTTAATAATTTGTTTAAATAAATTATGGCACAGCCATAAAGTGGGATCTATGCAGTCATTAAAAGAATGAAGCAAATCTGTGTGTGTTCGTATGAAAAGAACTCTGATAGATTCTAAGTTTTTTTTTAAAAAAATGTAGTTTAGTACACTGTGCATAGCATAATCCCTTCTGAGTAAAAATATAAATATGTAAAAGTTTTGGTATTGTGCATACACTTTTTGCTGGAAAGATATATAAAAAATGTAGACAGTTAATACTATTGGGTGGTAGAACAGGGGAGACCTTTATTTTCTTTCCAGTTTATACCTTTCTGTGCTGTTTGACTTTTCAAACAATGTACATGTGAACTTTATTTTAAAAAGATCAACAGAAGTATTCTGGGCAGGAGATTTATGGATTTTAAAATAAGTTTCAATATGTAAATAGATAAACATTAAAAAAATAGGATTGAAATATACGACTCACACAAAATAAAAAACCAAGTTCAAACCTTAACATTCTTCTACTTTAATTTTGGGTTCTCACCCTACAGGTTACAGAATATGGAACAGTTGCGTTGGTTCACAATACATTTCTAACTCCTTTTCTCAGAACAAGAAACAGATAAGCCTGGTTTTATAATATTTTCACCTTCTTCTTTTAAACATCCCTAACAATCTATAAAAATGGATTTTCTGACCGAAGTGAAACGAAGTGGTTTCCAGACCCTGTGAGGGGGGCGGGTTTTCTGGTGTGGAGGTCCTGCCAGCGGTGGCATCAGACATGGATGTCGGGCCAAATGCAGAGACTTGGGGGCAAAAACAGGTGAGGTGCTCTTGGGGGAGGGGACACCCACCCAGTGGAGTTTCTGAATTCTACTCTTACTCCATAAATACGAAAGTCAGAGTAACACTGGGCACCCCCCTTTTCCCTGTTGCCTGTGCCCACAAGCTCATGAGACTTCTGAGACGTGTTTGGGAGAGCCCTGGGCCAGGAGTGGCAAGTCCCAGTTCTGAGGGTGATTGGGTGCATTGGCTGCACACCCTCAAGCTCTGGCCACATGACAACAGCTGTTCACTGGGCATCTGCAGAGCCCACAGCTAGGTGCTGTGCTGGTGCTGGGCACGCACAGGTACCTACCTCAGGTACCAGACGCAGGCAGTGGGGCATCACAGTGCGAACTGGGGTGCTCTGGAGAGGACCTCCACTTGCCTGAAGTTTGGGGAATTTCTCTCCGTCCTGGGAGAGAGTGTCTGTGATGGGGAGGACTCTTCTGCTGGAGATCCAGTCTCAGGATGAAAGATGAGAAAGTGACTTCAGTGAAGCCAACATGCCCAGAGGGTAGCATCTGGGTGGCTACAGAGTAGGGCTAATTCTAAATTGACATATTTTCTTTATAATGACGTGGTTAATGGAAGCTATAAAGATATATTTGCCCCCCCAAAAATTCTCTTCCCGTTTTGAAACAGGAAAAGAGCAACCTGTAAACATTTTAAAGGTGTTTTGATTGACTCGAGGACCCCCCCACCAAAGTTTGCCGGAGACAAAGGTGAGTCTAATGGAGGTCTAGCGCCACCTAGTGGTGGCTAGAGAGAGAACTTGAGAGGGACAGGAGGGAAGAGACAGTGGGACACACGAGCCCGCTCACCTGGCTGAGAGAAAACTTTCCACAGGCTGCTCTCATTGGAAAGAGGTCCCCCTGAAGCGCCTTTGGGTGAAGGGTGAAGGTCGGAACAAGCGAGCGCCTCTGGGGTGTCTCTTGGGAAAGGAGGATAGAAGTGGGAGGCTACCCTGGCAGCAGTAGTGCAGAAACGTCTGTTGCCCATTCTGGGTCTAGGGATGAAGGGCATTTGAATTGACTGAAGGCTGTTGACTTACTGGAGATGTGCCTCCTGGCTCCTATGTGTCTTTCAACTTTTACCATGAAGGAGTTTTAAATTTTTATGTGGTCCTATTTATCATACTTTTCTTGTATGATTGTCTGATCTTTGTAACGTTCTTAGAAAAGCCTTCCTGCCAAGTAAAGGTCATTTAAAACATCTATGAGAGAAAGAGGATGCTGGGGTATTACATTCACTTTGAACACTTTTCTTTGAGTTCAGTTTTGTTATTTTTAAATCTATTTCGTGTTCATTAGTGGCTATGTGCTTCCTGGCTAACTTCCAGAGAGCTGAGCCAAAGCCCCTGGGAGTCTTCAGGGTCTCTACGGTGGGAGGAGGCTGGCTCAGGAACTCAGGGAGGACACCTCCCCTGCAACAGGTGTCTTCCTCAGGCTGGCATCTAAAGGAATCCCATCCTGGGGCACGCATAACATCGCAGGGATTTGGACTCAGACCGTCCTAGGGCTGAACCTCAGTGCTTCACTTATCAGCTCCTAATCAAGTATCTTAACTTTCCTAAGCCTCAGGATTTTCATCTGTAAAATGGAGATGCTGTTGCTGCTGCTGCTGCTAATAATAATAATAGTAGTTACTTCATAGGGTTATTACCAGGCTTAAATGAATTAATACAGATGAATTGCTTAGACCAAGGCCTGGTATGTATGTCTATGTGCTCCATAAATATCACCTGTCAGTATTACCTAAGCCAGTGGCCCTGAGATGGGTCAAGGGATGCTGTTTGAAATTACTAAACAAGTTTTCCAAACAGGGATACATGTGGCCCTCTTTCTGGTTTTGCACATTTTTCTTTCAGCTTCTTGCAGGAATCTCCATCTGTCCTTTTAGATGCAATCTTAAGAATGCTTGGTCTCAGGCCTGGATTTTATCCATAGGCACTATAGGCCCAGGACTTAGGCGTAGGTGCTTTCTAAGGATCTGCTTAAGACTGGAAAAAAAATATTACTGGCTCAAAATTATGAAAGGAAAACTTCAAAATCAAAATTAAGAAATGTTTACTTAAATGTCTATAAAACAATGTTGTGGCAACTTCATTAACTGTTAAACGAGTGCTCATAAATATTTCATTACATTTGAAGACAATCGTAGGTTTTTCTCACTTGGCAAGAACTCCAACACATACAAGATTGTTTAGAAATAAAACCAATTTTAAATTCAGTGAGTTCCTTTTAGTCCAGTGATTTCAAAAGCCAAATTTACAAAAATCCTTTCAAAATGTTTAAGACAGGAAAATTATGTTTAACGTGGGGTGTAGTATATTTTACTACGTTTGACCTTATAGAGTTAGGCACCAAAGATAAGAGTTTGGGGGTCTGTGAAGATCTTACAATTAGTCCCGGACCTAGGGGCTGCCTCCCAGGAGGCAAGTCTGTCTGTGGAGCAGAGGAGGGAGCAGGTGTTACCCCTCCCTGTACAGCCACCTCCTGCCCTACCTTCTAACGTGACTAGCCCTGCCTGGGTGGCAGCCTGCGCTGGTCTGGCCCCAACTTTCCCCAGGAAAGCCTGCAGGCATTCTTTGAACATTATCCTCTCACCTAGAACACATGTCCATGTTCACAGTTTCCCAAAGTGTGATCAGTTAATGACCTGCATGAGAGTCTACTGAACGAGAATCTCTCGGGGCAAGGCCCTTGAATCCGCATTTTATTAGACGTTCTTCCCCTGTCCCTCCCCCTGTAGATGATTCTGATGCATGCTGAGTTTGAGACTCATGTCTACAGTGTGTGTGCACTACAGGAGGGGGGCAAGATGATCCAGTTTAAAAAAATGGATTTTATTTTTTAGAGCAGTTTTAGATTCACAGCAACATTGAGTGGAAGGTACAGAGATTTCCCATATACCCTCTGCCCCAACACATGTGCAGTCCCCCCCCATTATCAACATCCTCCACCAGGGTGGTACCTTTGTTAAAACTGATGAACCTACATTGACACATCATTATACCCCAGAGTCCAGAGTTTTCATGAAGGTTCATTCTTGATGATGTACATTCCATGGGTTTAGACAAATGTATAATGTCATGTACCCACATTATGGCATCACACAGAGTATTTTCAGAGCCCTAAGAATCCTTTGTGTTCCACCCATTCATCCTTCCCTCCCCCTAACCCTTGGCAACCACTGATCTTTTTCCTGCCATAGTGATGCTTTTCATACAGTATGTAGTCTTTTCAGATTGACTTATTCCACTTAGTAGTGCGCATTTAAAGTTCCTCTATGTCTTTTCATGGCTTGATAGCTCATTTCTTTTTAGCGCTGAATAATATTCTACTGTCTGGATGTACCACAGTTTATTTATCTATTCACCTACAGAAGGACATCTTGGCTGCCTCCACCTTTTGGCAATTATGAATAAAGTGGCTATAAACATCCACGTGCAGGTTTTTGTGTGGACATAAGTTTTCAGCTCCTTTGGGTAAGTACCAAGGAGTGCAATTGGTGGATCATATGGTAAGAGAATGTTTCGTTTTGTAATAAACCACCAAAATGTCTTCCAAAGTGGCTGTACTGTTTTCATTCCTGTCAGCAGTGAACGAGAGTTCCCGTTGCTCTGCGTCCTCACCAGCACTTGGTGTTGTCAGTGTTCTGGAGTTTGGCCATTCTAATAGTTGTGCTGTGGCATCATTGTTGTTGTTGTTGTTTTAAATTTCATTAATTAATTATTTAATTTTTTGCTGCATTGGGTCTTCGTTGCTGCGCCTGCGCTTTTCTCTAGTTGCAGCGAGCGGGGGCTACTCTTTGTTGCGGTGCGCGGGCTTCTCATCGCGGTGGCTTCTCTTGTTGCAGAGCATGGGCTCTAGGCGCGCAGGCTTCAGTAGTTGTGGAGCACGGGCTTAGTTGCTCCAAGGAATGTGGGATCTCCCCGGACCAGGGCTCAAACCCGTGCCCCCTGCATTGGCAGGTGGATTTTTAACCACCGCTCCACCAGGGAAGTCCTGGCATCATTGTTTTGATTTACATTTTCATGGTGACATAAGATACGGAACATCTTTTCAAATGCTTATTTGCCATGTGTATGTTTTCTTTGGTGAGGTGTCTGTTAAGGTCTTTGGCTCATTTAAAAAATTGAGTTTTCTTATTGTTGGATTTTAAGCGTTCTTTGTATATTTTGGAGAATAGGCCTGCTTTAGATATGTCTTTCGCAAATATTTTCTCCCAGTCTGTGGTTTGTCTTTTTATTCTCTTGACAGTGTCTTTTGCAGAGCAGAAAATTTAATTTTAATGAAGTTCAGCTTATCAGTGATTTCTTTCATAGTTCATGCCTTTGGTGTTGTATCTAAAAAGTCATCACCAAACCTAAGGCCATCTAGATTTTCTCCTATGTTATCTTCTAGGAGTTTTATAGTTTTGCATTTTACATTTAGGGCTGTGATCCACCTTGGGTTAATTTTTGTGAGTGGGGGTGTAAGGTCTGTGTCTAGATTCACTTTTTTGCATGTGGATGTCCAGTTGTTCGTGTACCATTTGTTGAAAAGACTACCTTTGCTCCATTATATTCCTTTGCTCCTTCATCAAAGATCAGTTGGCTGTGTTCATTTCCAGGCTCTTTATTCTGTTGCATTGATCTATTTGTCTATTCTCTCACCAATACCACACTGTCTCAATTACTGTAGCTTTATAGTAAACTTTGAAGTTGGGTAGTGTCAGTCCTCCAACTTTGTTCTTCTCCTTCAATATTGTGTTGGTTATTCTGGGTCTCTACCTCTCCCTATACACTTTAGAATCAGTTTGTTGATACCCACAAAATACCTTGCTGGGATTTTGCTTGGGATGCATTGAATCTATAGATCGAGTTGGGAAGAACTGACGTCTTGACAATACTGAGAACTACTAGTGTGTTCAGCCCTAAACTTAGTCCTGGGAGGTAGGAAACTCGACTGGAGTACACAAGAGCACAGGACAGGCTCCCCATAGTGTTGGCAATGAAACCGCACCTCGCACGGTTCTAGGCATACAGGCAGTGCTCAATACGGTCACTGGAGCGATGAATGAAGCTGAATCCCAAAGCGCCTGGGAACAGGGCAGTAAGGTGGCCATTCCATGCTATGATGGTTAGCAAAGACTCCCATCCTTCAGAGGAAAGGCCTGGTCTCAGGGAAAACTTTGTGGCAAAGGTACTGTTGAGAAGGACACTGGCCAGAAAGATTGCTCTGCACAAGGCTCTTGGGCTTACTGGGTGGCTGTATTGATAGGTTAATTCACTGCCTTATTGATTCATTGATTTGTTGAATAAATATTTGTTAAGAATAAATATTTGTTAAGAATCTACTATGAACTCAGGGATCTCCCCATCTAAGATGTCCAGCTGCCCCCTGCAGTTCAAGCAGGACTTCTGTACATGTTTTCTGATGGCTTGATAACTATGGGCTGGGCCTCAGAGCATGGTAGAGGGGCCTTGTATCTCAGCCAGGGATGGCTGTGGCTGTTTTCTGTTTTAAGGCTAGTTTCTCAACAGGGAGGGAAGTGTCATGCTGTTGACGAAGGTGGTCTCAAGTTTAGGGGAGCCTGGCTTGGCCTAGATGAACTCCACTCTTGCCTGCCTGGTGGGGGACCATCCCTGTGGCTCGTTCTGGGCTCAGTCTCCAGGGGCTCGGGGAAGGAAGAAAGGAGGTTCTCAGTCAAATATTTTATTATTTTATCAACATGGAGACGCTTCAAGACTTGAACTGATCTGGGAGCTGTGGAGAGTGAGAAAGAAGGGGAAGGGAGAGGTGAGCCAGCAGGAGGAGACCAAGCAAGGAGCAACAAGGGCAGAGAGACAGCAGGAGAGAAAGTGATGGGGATGGAGAGAAGCAGGGAAGGGCAGGGAGAAGGGGAGAAGGACAAAAGGAGGGAGGGAGAGGGGGAGGGGGGAAGGAAGAGGGAGAGAGAGAAGGGAGCCAACCAGAAGGGAGAGAAACGAGGGAGAGAGAAGGGGGGACTGGGAGCTGCTGCTGAAAGAGCCTCGGTTCCACACTGAGTCCCTGCCTGGGGTCCTTCCTCTCCTGCACGTTGGTGTGAGAGCTCACAGCACCCTCACGGACACATGTGTACACACAGCCAAACACAACGCACTGACACCCACCCCCTTGGGCAGCGCCTTCAGAATCTGCACTGCTGGGGAGGTGGGGTTGCCACGGTGACAGGTGCTGGAGCACCACCTTATGGGTATTAATAGCTTCCATTGAAGCCACCAAAACAGTGACTTCATCCAGCCAGCCGTTTCCCTGGCTGGTTCCTTCTCCCTCCTCCCTTCTTGATTGGGGCTGGGAAGGGCCCTCGGCCGCACAGGCCGCTTCCCCGCCTCCTGGCAGCCACTTTGGTGAAGGATGGCTTGAAGGCCTCAGGGATTCCATCCAAGGTCCAGCAGGAGGGGTGTGCTGCGGTTCTTTGCTCCTCTGAGCTGGGTCTAACCACCGCCCCTGCCAGGAAAGGGTTTCTGAGGCACAGGACCTGTCAGAGGGGTCACCCTCAGCTGCTCTGGGTCCCATGCAGCCACACCTACCTCCTCTAGGTCCCTGCCTGGCCAGAGACTTCCAGCCAGTTGCCACTTGACAGTGGTGTCCCCTCCCACAGCACAGAACTCCTTGGAAAATCAAGGGCCAGTCTAGGGAGGTGACATGGGGTACAAGATTTCAGAGGCATCACGCTTGAGCTCGAGCAAGTGCAGGGTTGGTGTCGCACGATGCTGAGAGCCAGTGCCTCCTTACATTTCACACCAGGGAGGTCTCCCTTGTCTCACCCTAATCCCAGCCCTGTTGATACTCTCATTGTCTCCTCAACCCTCTGGGATCAGGGGACATTTCTGTCCTGCCCTCAGTTCCTTGCCTTGGTCCCTAATGCCTCTCACCTTCCTGTGCGGCTCCCCCGGATCAGCCTGTCCTGAGCTGCAGAGCCTCTGGACTCTTCAGGCAGGCACCGGTGTCTGGTCCCCTCATTTCCCCTTCCCTTTGAGATCCTCCATCTCTCCCCTGCTTGGCCCACAGCCCCAAGTTTAGACCACATGGGGCCTGTGACCTCCCTGCCATCCTCTACCTTCGGGGCCTCACCCCACCCCCATCCCTGGCCTATGCCCCAGCCCCTCCTCCTGAGGAAGGGAAGGAGGCGATGAGCCTCCGCACAAGCCACTGTCGGCAAATCCTACCAAGGGCTTGCACTTGGCCCACACTCCGGGGGAATTAGTCTCATCTATACAGAGTTTTCAGATTTATTCCGATGCCAGCAGTAGCCCACAGTGACCTCATTTCAGCAGACTTCAGGGGGTATATGAGTGCAAGAGAGTGTGTGTGCGCTTGTGTAGAAGTGTGTGAGAGAGTGTAGAGGTGTGTGTGCAAATGTGTGAGTGTGCTGCCATTCAGAGCCCATGGATTTCTGATGCATGAGTCATCGGCTGGAGTGAGCCTCGGGGAGATACGCCCATAAAAAGACAGCACCCCTGACCTGCCACGTCCATTCTGCAGCTGGCTGGGCACATGATCTTGGGCATCTAAGAGGCTGGGGGCAGGGGTGGGGGCTGTCTTTCCCTCCAGACCCCAGAGAGCAGCTGTCAAGGATATTTCTAGCTCGCCTGGAGTCCCAGGCATTTAAGGATGTGATGCCTGCAATGGGGTGAGGGTGGAGGGCGGGGCAGGGAGAAAATGGTGGTTCAGAGGCTTTCCTCCCAGGGCTCTCGGTGGAGTTCTGCTGGCAGGCAGGGCGATTCACCCATTCCACAAGCATTTTTGGACAGTCTGTCATGTGCTAGGCATAATCCTGGGGACTGGTGACATCATGGTGAATGGAGTTGTCCTGTTCTCTCCCCTCACAGAGCTTATGTTCTAGTGGGGGAGGCACAACAGAAACCAGGGGGAAAGGCTACTTTCAAACTAATTCCAGAAGATAACATAGAGTAATGCTATGGAACATGACTGAGAATGGTGAGGGTTCTCTAGCTGGGGCGGGCAGTCAGGGAAGGTCAGGAGGTGACACAAGAACTGTGCCTGAATATTGAGGAGCTGTCATATGAAGACTTGAGGAAAGAACCTTCCAGAAGAGGATGGACGAGATGCCTGATGCCAGCCCACGTCCTTGCTGGATTCTGGATCAGAGTTGCTGTAGCGAGTCAGGGAGCTAGAGGTGATCTAGAGGAACAGGAAGGCAGATTCTCTGTCCTGGGGGGAATCTGTCTCACCTTCTAGCCCTGATAAGACAGGCAGAAGGAGATGCCCCCATGTCTAGGTAGGAGGAGAATGACTCCCTTTCCCTTCCTGCAGGTCCTTGGTAGCAGTGCTGAGCTCCAGGATGGATGAGTCATGTGAACAGGTGATATGCTGAAGACCCCTTCCTCCAGGAAGCCTTCGTTGACTGCTGCAGGCCACAGAGGCCCCCACCTCTGAGAGCTGACAGAGACACTTGGTTCAGATTTGGTGGTTCTCTGACGGTTTGTCCCTGAGATTTGTTCCTGCACCTTGGCCCTCCATCCCACCTCCTGGGTCCAGTCTGTGTTCATCTAAAGGCCCCCCAACGCTATGTGTCCAGTAACTGAACAGCCTGGTGTTCTTGTTCTGAGCCTTTGTCCCAGCGCCCCTTGGATCTGACTGAGAGCGAAGGGTCAAGCGCTGGGATTCCTCATCTCACTTCATTTATTCAGTCATCCATCCACTCCATAAAAATTCTTTTTTCTGGAGTTTTACTATGTGCCGGGCGCTGAACCTGGTGCTAGAGAAATTGGAACTTAGGGCTACCTCGCCCCGGGCCTGGCACCCAGGGAACTCACCGTTCTTGCTGTACAGTTTCTCTTGTTTTCAGGACCAAGTTCCACTGTTGGTGAGAGGAATAAACCCAACCCCTGGAGCCTCAATCTCTGCCGGATATTTGACCCCAACTCGGGCCCAGGGACCGCCCCCCCCGCCCCCCTCGGGCCGCGGAGGACTAGTGGCAGCCGGGAACGCGGCGCACCGGGGGCCACATCTGGCTGAACGGGCGCGCGCGTGTCACTAAGACGCTCATTCACCGGCGCAGCTGTCACCATAACAACCGGAGCGAGGGAATCCTGGCGACTGCTGGGGGCGGGGGCGGCGGTTGCGCGAGGGACCCCGCGGGGGCTGGAGCGTGGCGGCCCTGGGAGACCCACCACCGCGGCAGCGCCCAGCACACCCCGCGCTCCTCGGAGCCCCGCTCCATGCCGAGCCGCCGGCGGGAGGGCGCCACTCACGTTGCAGCCTCGGCCGTCCCCGCGGGCGGGGACCCAGCCGGCGCCGAGCCGCCGAGACTCCGGGCAGGCCGAGCCGCTGAGCGCTCGCTCCGGGAGCCCTGACTCTATGGCCCCGGGGGAGCGCGCCGGAGCCACCGCGCCGCCCGCTACCAGCCAGAACCGGAGCGCCAGCGGGAGGAAGAGGGGAGCCCCGGGCGCCGCCAGCCCCGGCCCAGGGGCGCGCCCGCCGCGGAAAATGGCAGGCAGGTAGAGGGCCCCCGCGGCGGGCAGGCCCCGCCGAGGACCGAGGAGCCCGGAGACTGGGAGGAGAGGAGCGGCCTGCCCGCCCCCTGCCGCAGCCCCACCAGGGCCCTCCCCCGGCGGCGCGCGCGCCGGCGCGCGCACACACTTGCACACCGTACCTCTTCTGCTGCTCAGCCTCGCCTGCCCCCCGCGAGCGCCGAACCCCCTGGGGCCGGATGCCATGGGTAACAACTTCTCCAGTATCCCCTCTCTGCCCCGAGGAAACCCGAACCGGGCGCCACGGGGCCACCCCCAAAACATCAAAGGTAAGGCTCCGCCGGGGCCGGGCGCAGCTGGAGGACTGGGGCGCAGGCGGAGGGGCAGGGAGAGGTGGAGAGGTGTGGCTGGCGAGGCCGGGCAGGTGCCACCTGTTGTGCGTATTTGGAGATGGGAGATGCACCTCGGCCATGGAGGTGCGCTGGAGGTGGGGGGCTGCTAGTGATGACGGTGAAAATCAGGGAGGATGGTGTTGCGTGGGGTCTACGCAGTTCTCCCAGCCAGCACCAGAAACGTCACTGGAGTCCCCTCAGGCCATGATGCTAGGCGAGCGTGCAGGGGTGAGGAAGGGCATTTGCCAGGTGGGTAGGGGAGTGTGGCAGGATGCTCAGGCTGGCCAGCTGTGCTTCCCAAGGGAAGCACCATTGTCTCCTTTTTCATCTGCCCATGGCTGGAGAGGTGATGCTGGAAGCACTAGTTGCATTTCCAATTGGAGGGTCTTAAAAATCCAGGACAGATTAACAACAGCCTGGAAGACGGGGGCCAGAGCCGGTGGCCTCTGGAGTCCTCTGCAGCTACTGACTTTTTGTATCCACTGAATCAGGTTGTTTTCTGGTTCCCCAAAGGCTAGATGTCCAGTTGAAACTCTAGAAAGGAGGGCCTGGGAGCCTTGAGACAGAGTAACATTTACCGAGAAGGTCTTTGCCCTCCAAGTCCCTCGACCCACCCAGCACCCTCAGGGAGGCCCCAAGCCCTGTTCTTGGCTTTAACTCTTCAGTGCTGTCTCTGACCTTTGGAAGACACACCTGGGTCCTCCCAGGCCCTCAGAGCCCACAGATTCCCTTCGGGAAGCTCCTTTTCTTTCACCCTCAAAACCAGCCAACACTGAATGGGCATTCTTATGGCTAAGAGTCAGGAAGGGAAGCCCTTGGGCTTTCACAAAGAACAACCCACTTCTTGAGACCCACCCCCACTGACCCCCAGCTTATGAGAAGGATACCAGTAATGCCCTTTGACAAAGCATTGAAGTTTACAAAGAACTTTCACAAATACCTTTCCAAGTGGGCAAGGAAACTGCTCTGGGGAGTCCTCAGAGCTAATCATGCCCATGTTACAGTTGAGGAGAACGAATGCTTGTTTCACGTTCCCAAAGCCAGAGAGGCAGAACTAGGCTGCAGACCTGTATCTTCTGACTCGGAATTCTGTCCTCTCTTTTGCTGGACAGTTAACCTTCAGGAGTCGGGGAGAGGAGGAGAGGTGGGACCGCCGTCCTGCATTCTAACTCCAACCCTTTCAGAACTTCAGCTCTCACTTGGCTCAGGAAAATCAACGGGTTTGTTGTGTCTTTCTGGAAATTAATATGGCGGTACCTGTCAAGACCTTTTAAAATATCATCTTCATTGACCTTGTGATTCCACCTGAAGAATTGATCCTAAGAAAATGGAAATGCAGGCAGACACTTATGTGCTAGGCCTAGGATGTTCATGGTAGTGTTGTTTATACTAGGAAAACAACCTAAATGTACTGAAATCATGGTGGATCCTCTTGGTGGAGTATTATGCAATCTTTAAAATAGTATTTTTGAAGAATATTTGATCACTTGGGGAAGTGCCCACAGCAGCATAATGACAGTTGTAAAAAGCAGCGTACAAAGTTGTGTAGACTGTAAGAGCCCAATTTTGTTAAAATGTTATGAATGCAAAAAAAAAAAAAAATCAGACAGCCTTCGAAAGAAAGTTTCTCAAAGGTTAGCAATTGTTTCCTCTGTGTAATGAGATCACATAAGATTTTTTCTTTTCTTTTTTATATTCTGCTCTTTTCTAAAATTTCTACAATAAACAAGTATTATTTTTTATAATCAGCTGTAAGTATTAGGTGTATGAAGACTGTTTCTGAGCACTGAAAACAGATTTCTAATGATGGAGGAACCCGTGGTTGTCATCCAGTTCAATGTCCTCCCTTACAAGGGAGAAGAATGAGGGAAAGGGAGAGTGAATTGACCAGTTACTCAGTGGGTCAGTCAAGAGAAGGTGGCAAAGCCAGACTAAGTCCTTCAAGGGCAGGGCTTAGCTGGGGACCAGTGAGTTGACTTGGTGCTTGAATGCTCACCAACTGCCCCAAGAAGGCTGTGCTCCATCCATGACCCTAGGAAGCCCAGCAAAGGCCTCCATAATTGCACCCCTTTTAACCTAAATTGGGATTGTGGGGATGTGAGGTCTCTGTGGCTGGGGTCTTTGGCAAGGGATGGTGAACAGGAGAGGGTCTGAGGCCCTCCCATGTCCCTGCTCCCACCCTAGTCTCCTCCTCTGCCTGAATCCCCACCTATCTGGCCTGGGAAGGCCCCTTTTTGCTGCCTCCCTGGTTTACAGAGATCAGTTCTTATTCAGTGGGAGTAAATGGTGGAGAAATTCTCCCTGCCAGCAGTCTCCCTCCCACTGCCCATCTCCCTTCAGGCTCAGCTTACCAGAATCCACTCTCCTCTGTCCCTAACCACAAACCTAGGTGGCCGTGAGCATTTTGGTTCTGCTCCTTCCAAGCCTGAGATGAAGGATCAGAGCATGCCGTGAAGGCTGCCCATGGGTTCCTTCATCCAGGGTCCCCTTATCCTGCTTCTCAGCCTGACTTTTCCCCATCCTAACAGAGCCATCAATTTTATTCTGTGATTGTTTTAATGTTCACTCCAAGTTCCTTTCTAACTGTATCAGCATTGACCTAGGAGTCTTCTCTGATACATCAGTGGTCATCCAGAATTCTGTCCCCATTTTATTGGTATGACCTTGATACTGGCTGTGATTCCAAGACTGTTCACCCTGAGTTCTGCTGGGACAGCTTTCAGCTCCTGTTCTTATCAGTGTGCATCCAGAAATTTGCTGGTGGGAGGCAGGGAACTCTCGATTTTTTTTCTCCTTCCATAATTGCAATCTATTGATTTCTCACCATTTTAATTAAAACAACTGGAAAGGACCTGGCATAACAGGGACCCTGAGACTCATTAGAGATCTAAGATCGGTCTGGCTGTCAGGCTGACGTGAAATGAGGCTCGTCCATCACCTGTCAGGTGGTAGACTTCGGTCTTCTTCCTGAAGACACACTGACCTCACTCCACTGCTGGTGATTCCCACTGGGGTCTGAACAGTGTTGGTCTAGGAGTGTCCACGGGAGAGGTCCAAGGTATAGCTCTGGGATTAGGACCAACAGACAGTTAGGAGGAGCTGCCATGTGCCTGGGTCAGAGGTGAGGGCTCATGACATCTCTGTAGATTCACAGACTGAAGATCTACTTGATAAGGTAGGACGGAGGGAAGGAATGGAATCAAATGCTAGGTTGGATTGTTGAAATCCCAGATATGTGTGGGCAGAGGTCAGAAATGGGGGGGTCAGGGAAGGATTTGAGCTGGACGTGGAAGGAACTGTAGAAGTTGGATTGATGGCAAGGGGTGCAGCGAGAGTCCTAGGGCGTGGAGAGGAGGGTAGGGCAAGGGACGTGCAGCAAAGGCTTGGAGGTGGGATGAGTGAGTGTGTGTATGTATTCTCAGTGATGGGCACAGGGTGACTGGGGTAGGGGATTCATGTGTCATGGAGACAAATACAGAGAATGAAGATCTTCCTCCTTCCCCATCTCTTTCTGAGTGCCTGCCTGCTTGGTGCTAAGTGTTGGGGGAAAGGTAACTAGGAAAGCCTGTGGGGAGGACGACTCAGTCCTAGTGGTCACCCATAGACGGGGGTTGGATAGGCCACCTCCTATCATTGTTTTTTTTATTGTGGTAAAATTCACACAACATAAAATTCACAATTTTAACGTTTTAAAGTGTACAATTAACTGGCATTTAGTACAGCCACAGTGTTGTGCAGCCACCACCTCTGTCTAGTTCCGGAACATTTCTATCACCCCAAAAGGGAAGCCTGTACCCATGAAGCAGTCACTCCTTATTACTCCCTCCCCTGAATCCCTGGCAACCACCAATCTGCTTTCTGCCTCTAGGCATTTGCCTATACTGGACATTTCATATAGATGGAATCGTACTAGATTTGTTCTTTTGAGTCTGATTTCTTTCACTTAGCGTAATGTTTTCAAGGCTCATCCGTGTTGTGACGTGTATCTTCTTTCCCTTCTGTGGCTGAATAATGTTCCATTATATAGATATGCCACGTTTTGCTGATCCACTTGCCAGTTGATGGATATATATATTTTTTGCGGTACGCGGGCCTCTCACTGTTGCGGCCTCTCCCGTTGCGGAGCACAGGCTCCGGACGCGCAGGCTCAGCGGCCATGGCTCACGGGCCCAGCCGCTCCGCGGCATGTGGGATCTTCCCGGACCGGGGCACGAACCCGTGTCCCCTGCATCGGCAGGCGGACTCCCAACCACTGCGCCACCAGGGAAGCCCTTGATGGATATTTTTGATGGATATTCGGATTGTTCCACCTTTTGGTTATTGGGACTTTTGTGCTGTGAAGATCTGTGTATAAGTTTTTGTTTGAACACCTGTTTTCAGTTCTTTGGGATATATACCAAGGAGTGAACCTTCCATCTTTTCAAAGCTGGTGCTTTTGAATTGGACATTTCACAAAGCCGCTGGTTGTGACAGATGTAGGGAGGTTGTCTCCGTCCAGCTTTGGTTGGGTGTGACACCAGCCAGACACCTGTTGTCTTCAGTCTCTTTTCCATGGTGGCTGAGGCTCCCGGCAGGCAGAGGGAGGAGCTTCTAAGGTTGGCCAAGGAGCTTTGATTCTTTGAGGTGGACCGGTGTGAGCTACAGGAACTTTCTGCAGACCCTGAATCTCCTCACTGCTCCCTGAGGCCAGGGGTGGGGGATGCATTCTCCTAGGACGAGGGCCTAGCCATTTTCCAGCCTTCACAACCTTGCTGCTACTTTCCTGATCTGGGTCCTCCTCCCAGATCTTGCAGTAGCTGGCCTCTTTGCCTCCCATTCCTCCTTTGATGCCAGAGGGATCCTCCTAAAGTATGCCTTTCATCTCGCCCGTCCCCTATCAACAGTCTTCAGTGTCATGACCCAGCCTGCCATAATCGGAAATTCAAGGCCTCCATTCTTTGGCCAACCCACAGATATTCCCACAGCCCTTGTCTGGGCTCCTCCCGTAGTTGTCATGACACTTGCAGGTTAGGTGAGCTCATCCATCTCTCTGCTCCCAGCAATGCAGCAGACAGACCTGGCACGGTGAATGGGTGGGGGCTGGTGGCCTCCTCTGCCCCCCACAAGACTTCAGAGAAGCTGGGCTGAGACAGCCCCCATGTGGAACCTGGAGCATCTGTCCTGCACACCCTGTTGGGTTTTCATTCAGTCTGACCTTTGAACCCTATATTGTTAATCATAAAAAATAATATTTATAACAGCCACCATGTGTTGGGTGGTTACTGTGTGCCAAGTACTTCCATGTAGATTATTTCTATTAATATCCTGCTGACAACCTGCTGAGGGGGAGGTATCACTGTCACCATTTTATATATGGGGAAAGAAAGGCTCAGAGAGGTTAAGTGACTAATCCCAGACCACACAGTTAGTAACTGATGGAGCTGGGATTCAAACCCAGGTCTGTCTGACTTTAGAGTTCACTCTTGTGACCACTATATATCTTGCCCTTATAGAATTCACTTTTGGTGGGCTCTGTCTTCCATTGTAGGAAAGGAACTGGGGAGCAATCTCCTGGCCTCTGGACAGGGCCCCAAAGGAGGGAAAGGGAGTACCATGGGGTTCCTGATGCTCCTTCCCAACCCCTGCCCCTTCCACCTCCTCTGTAGGGCTTTGAGCCATGTAGACCCTTCAGCCAGTCATCAGACACTTTCAAGGGAACTTTCTCTTCCTTCGGGCCAGTGTTTCTCACAGTGAGGTTTTTCTACTGCCTGCTTCAGCATTAGCATCAGCTTGAAAGCACGTCTAAAAGGCAGGTTCCCAGCCCCCAGGCCAGGCCTACTGTCTCCGAATACCTTGGGGATGGGGCTCCCCAACCTGCATGTGTAACAAGAGCCCCAGCTCATTCTGATATACCTCAGAGTCTGAGAATTATCCAGGCTGTGGGGCCTCAGAACAGACCCACTCTGGCCCTCTTGGAGTTGGTAAGATCAGGCTTCTCAGAGGAGGGGAGCCTGAAGCTGGATGGAGATTTGGAATGGACCTTTTCAAGGGCATCTTGGTGAGGGCATGGCAGCAAAGGCGCGGAGGCAGGAAAATGCAAGGTGTTGACAGAGACAGTGAGCGGTCCCTCCCACCTGGGATGTGAGACCCCCCAGTGGGGAGATGAACGGATCAATCTTTGAAGATAGACTGATGCCAGATCTTGCAGGGCCTTGGATTCCAGGGTGAGTTTAGGTCGACCCTGTGGGCAGTGGGAGCTATGGGTGGCTTCAGAGGGGTGTAGTGGAGGAGGGGGAGGAGGGAATGAAGCATCCTGAGCTGCCGGGAGGTTAATGGAGCCACAGGGCTTCTGTCCTAGGCCAAGCTGAAAGGGCTGGGTGGGACAGCCGAGTTGACGACCTCATCTAGGCTTTCCCGTGGGTGAATCTGGAAGCATTTCTGACCAATGGCTATGGTCAGCAGGGCTGTTGCACCTCAGGAAAAAATAAAAGGATTTTTAAGAAGTACAAGTCCTGATGCTGGGCACTATGCTAGGTTCATTCACATAGATTAATTCATTTAGTCTCTCAATAAATGTGAAGTAGGTATTACTATTCCCATTTTATAGGTGCAAAAACTGAGACTCATGTATATTAAGAATGCTGTCCAGAAACAATAAACTAGGAAATGGCAGGGCTGAAATTTCTATCTAGGACACCAAAGCCCATGAGGGAGAAAATTGGCCTCGGGGGGAATTTCTGCATACTGGGGCTTTCTTTTCCCTGACCCTCTGAGATGGCATGTGCCCACTTCTGAGATGGCATGTGCCCACTTCCAAGATGTGCACATTGAGGCCCAGGCATTGGCTCTAAATCACAGAGCACGAGATGGTGACAGTACGGGCAAGGGCAGTAACAAAAGGAGGAAAAGGCAGGAGGAAGGAGGACAGGAGTGGGGCACTGCCCAGGGGATGCCAGGGATGCCTCCATCTGGATATGCCAGCTGCCTGGGCCTATTTCCTGTTGGTTTGTGACTCTCTCACTCCTGGTCCTGCACACCCAGGGGCTGGAAGCTGAGGGGCTGCTTCTCCCTGATCTGGTTGCTTTGGCAACCCTGGGCAGGATGCGAGTGGTCTCCTTGGTAACGCCTGGGAAAACTGCCTGCAGGGCTGGAGGGAAGTGGACTGGCCAGCGGTCAGGCTGGGTGGCACAGGCAGAGCCAGGCCAGACCGGGCCACTGAGACTGCAGGCCTGTGGTGAAGGTCAGGCTTATGGAATAGCCCAGGCAGCCTGTTGGCCATTCCCCGGTAAGCCAGAGTCCAGAGGTCCTGGGGGCCTGGGGGCCTGCCTGGTGAGACCAGAGGCACTAATGGGCCAGCCCAGGAAGTGGGAGGAGATGGGGGTGAGGGTGGGAAGTGAGGAGAATATAGTTTCTGGATGACAGATCCAGCTACAGGGTTTATTAAAAGATGTTTATCAGAGGTCATTATCCAGATCCTGCTGCTTTGGGAAATGAGCAGCTGCTGATGCCTGTGGAGCGCGGGGCAAAGAGAAAAGCAGGTCTAGAAGAAGAGGAAGAGTCACAGGCAGGCAGGTGGAGTCTTTGGCTTTCTCTCTGCTCTCGCTGCAGCTCTGGAGTAGGCTGGGCTCTGCGCTGGGCTCCAGAACTGAAGTTCTCCCAGGGTGAGAGTTTGGGTTCCAGGGATGCTCTGATGCGGAGGCTCATTCTGTTGTTTAACAAACATGCTAAGCATCAATGATGAGCCAGCCGTTCTCCTAGGCGTGAGGATACGGCGGAACACAAAAAGATGAGGGCTCGCTGCCATGGAGCTTTCCCTCCATGGAGCTGGGAGCAAAAATGGCAAATGAACAAATGAATCGGAGTATGATAATAATTACTAACATATTATGTGCTAGATAGAGACTGTGCTAAGCTCTTTTCACCTATTATCTCATTTAACCTTTAAAACAACCATGTGAAGTAAGTGTGATTATTAGCCCCATTTATAAACTGAGGCTTAGCGAGGTTAAGTAACTTGCCCAAGGTCACGTGGCTGGTATGAGTCAGAGCTGGGATTCTAGCCAAAATCTCTCTGACTTTGGCGCTACCACTAAAAAAACCCAAAAACCCAAAAAAACCCCTTTTCATTTAGTACAGTTTTAGATTTACAGAATTATTGCAAAATAGCAGAGAGTTTCCACATAGCCCATGCCCAGTTTCCTCCATTATTAACATCTTACATGTGTATGGAATGTTTGTGACATTAACGTACCAATACTGATACGTGGTTATTAACTAATGTCTATACTTTACTCTGATTTCCTCAGTTTTCCTTCATGTTCTTTTTCTGTACTAGGATCCCATCCGGGATACCACAGTATATTTTTAGCTACCACATTTTATACATATATAATTGTGTTTTCTTATGCTCCTCTTGGTTGTGACAGTTTCTCACACGTTCCTTGTTTTTGATGACCTTGACAGTTTTGAGGAGTGTTGGTTAGGTATTTTGTAGACTGTCCTTTCACTGGGATTTTTCTGCTATTTTCATGATTAGACTGTGGTTATAGGTTTTGGAGAGAAAGACCATAGAGGTGAAGTGCCGTTTTAGTTGCATCATATCAACGGTGTGTGCTCTCAACATGATTTATCACTGTGAATGCTGACCTTGATCACAGGCTGAGGTAGTGCTTGTCAGGTTTCTCCACTGTAAAGTTAAAGGTGCATTTTTCTCCCCATATTGCGCTCTTTGAAAGGAAGTCCTATGTGCCGCCCACACTAAGGGGTAGAGAGTTATGCTCTACCTCCTTGAGGGGGGGGGCACTACTGTAACTGTTCTGTCAACTCTTTCTTTAGTTCCTTACCCAAGCAGTTACATTTGAATAAGGGCTGTGAAAAAGAAGACCAGGGAACTTGTGGGAACCTGACCTGGTCTTGGGGGTCTGGGAAGTGAAATGACCAGAGAAGTGACCTGAAAATGAGTAGGGCTTGGCTTCGTGTTCCTGGGGGTGCTCCTGCCATGTTGGGTGTGGAACTATTCATTTAGCATCCCTGACTTTTTAAAAATTATTTTTATTTTTTTAAATTCTTAAAAAAAATTTTTTTATTGGAGTATAGTTGATTTACAATGTTGTATTAGTTTCAGGAGTACAGCAAAGTGAATCAGTTATACATATATCCACTCTTTTTTTTTTAACATCTTTATTGGAGTATAATTGCTTTACAATGGTGTGTTAGTTTCTGCTGTATAACAAAGTGAATCAGCTATACATATACATACATCCCCCATATCCCCGCCCTCTTGCGCCTCCCTCCCACCCTCCCTATCCCACCCCTCTAGGTGGTCACAAAGCACCGAGCTGATCTCCCTGTAGCATCCCTGACTATTAAATGTCACTGGCCAGCTTAAATGTCACTGTCATTAAAAAAATAAATAACTCTTCCCATATTTTTAAAAGCACCCCAGAGGGGGCAGTACCACTCCTAGTACCACTCCTAGTACCACTCCTATAACTCCTGGTACTAGGCAGTACCACTCCTAGTACCACCCAGCACTGAGCTGGGTGTGGAGGGCACATTGAAGGTTGTTCCTGGAAGGGGCCTGGCACAATCCCCTGTTGAGGACAGAGCTGGGTGTTGGATCACCGCTGCTGCTGACTCAGGGGCTGAGTCCCGGCTGTGTCATCCCAGCCTTCCAGGCCACGGAACTTTCAGCAGAAAATCATTAAGTGGCCACTGCCTTGCCTCTCTGTCCATGGAGGCAAGTTGCTGGTCCCACAGGCTGTCTGTGTGTCGGGGGGAGGCAGGAGGAGGAGAGAGGACCCTCTTGGGATGATGGGAGAGGGGAGGGAAGTATGTCTACTGGCTTTTCTGGATGGCCTTCTTGGCCTCTCTCGCCCCAGAATGCCATGCTGGCTGCTCCAGAGGTTGAGGTGGGGACAGGAAGGGGAGAACATTGCCAGGGGTAGGTGCTGTCGTATGATTAGGGTGGTGGCACTTCCACACGCTCCTGACTTTCACCTTCACCTTTCCCCTTGGCTTGCCCCAGCCTCTCCCTGGCATCTACTGAAAGGCTGATCTTCTCCACAGAATGGGACAGTGTGTGTGTCCAGGTGGGGGTGTCCAGGTGCCCCTGGGAGTGAGGAGAGGAGGCACTTTGCCCTGATCAGAGTTGAGTGAAACTGAGAGGATGCTCCAGGTGATTCACTTGATGTGTCAGTGCCCTCTGTGCTGGGCCTGGTGCTGGGCATGGAGAATTGGGAGGTGAGTACTGGGCATCGTCTCTGCCCTTGAGTTGCTCATGGCCCATGAATCGCTCATCCAATTCAGACATCAGTCCATAGCGGCAGAAGGGTCCTGGAGCCTTTCTTCTCTGTGTCTGCTTTCCTTTCCTTTTTTTACCCTATTCTTCCCAGCAAATGCTCCCTTTGAATACATTCTCCATGAAGGGAGAGGACTGGCAGGTGGTCAGGTGTGTGCATGGGGCTGATGGAAGGGGTGGTGGCCACTGACTTCCAACATCAGACCCAAATCAGAGGTCATTTTGTCCTACCTCCTTTCTCAGCTCAGATCTGGAGGGCTCAGCCCTGGAGAGGGGAAGTGACTTGTCCAAGGTCATACAGCTGGATTGAACCAGGTGCTAACAAGGTCTCAAGGCTCTGACATTGCTGGATGATGCTCTCAGGATTTGGCAGAAGTTAATTCCAGAGGGACACCCAAGGGGGACGAATGATCGTGCCACCTGTGATGTGTGCTGTCCCGAGGGGAACTATTGAAGGGTGTTAAACGGAAGAGTGACAAGACCTTTTAGATGCCTTAGGAAGCTCTGGGGCAAGAGAGGGGCAGGGGAGGGCCAGGCAGGAGGCTGCTGCAGTCTTCCAGTGGAGGAGAGGTGTGGCTTCTACCGGGCAGGGCAATGAGCAGCCAGGCAAGTAGATTGATTTGGGAAATCCTTTAGAAGGTCGACTTGAAGATTTGGAAGTGGAGAGGGAGATGTAGAGGAACTACTTGTGCTGACATGTGTCAGAGGATTCTGACTTCTGGGGCAGTGGTCAGTGAGGCACCCAGGTGGCTTGGCTTGGAGGAGCTTGGCTACACACTGGGAGAGTGGGCCTCTTGGGAGGTCGGGGGTGAGCATGCTGATGTGTGAGTGTTCCCTTGAGAACTGTGTCCCACCCAAGGCCTTGAGGTCTTAGAGCCAGGAGGAGAGACAGGTGAGCAGGGCAGGGCTGGCCCTGAGCTCCTGGCTCTACCCTACCCCCTGGGACATCATTGATAATTAATGTCCCCTCTGCCTGTCACAGGTGGCTCCCAGGTGGACAGAGGTGGGGCCCTGGCACATGTGTTGTGATGTGCATGTGGCTTCTGCAGGCCTCTGAGCCAGGGCCTTCAGTCCCAACCTAGCCAAGCTTTCTCAGGTGGCTCCTTGCTCCCCGTGGGTGCCAATTCCCCCAGCGTACACACACAAACCGTAACAGGTGGCCATAAATCAGCCCAGACAGGCCAAGGCTGCCCTGGTTTTCCCACAGTTGAGATCAAAGCCCCAGACCCTCACCCTGGGGCTCAGTACTTATTAAATTATTAAACTGTCAAGGGAAGGGAAAGCAGGAAGGACTGGATGGATGGCCGTAGAGTAAAAGAGAATGAGGAAAAGTGGCTGAGAAATGAGGCAGCGGGTGGGAAAGGGGAAGAGAGGAGAGAAAAAAAAGCTCTTTGTCTTTCTCCTGAGTTTAGAGACTTCCCAGAGCTGTGAACCTTGCATCTGAATATCCTCCAACAGTTCCCTCCTGCTTCCTCCTGTGGGATCTCATTGGGGTCCCATGACCAGGATTCATAGCCCCACTTTACAGAGGAGAAACTGAGGCCCAGATTGTCACAGGATTATGAAAGCCTGTACTTCTGAGTCCTGTTCCAGCCTCTTTCTGGGCCTCTTCATGGGCCCAGAATCAATATTACCTTAATACCCATTCTTGACCCTGGCTCTCAGGCTAGACTGGAGTGCGTGAAGAACCCCATCCTGATCCCAGTAGAACCAGCCAGGGCCTCTTCCTGCCTGGAGCCCCCTGGACTCTCCTTTAGCTTCCAGGCATGAAGGCAGAGCTGGGACCCGATAGATTGCCCATCCCTGCTTGAGACAACAGGTTCTATCCCTGGCCCCACACTCCAGTTGTTTGCAGGAAACAGCCTCTTTTTTCCCACCATCTTTATTGTGGTATAATTGACAAATAAAATTGTAATGCACTTAAAGTGTACAACGTGATGATTAGGTATATATATATATAGAAATGATTCCTGCAACCAAGTTAATTAACACATTCATCGCCTCACAGTTACTTTTTCTGTTGTTGTTGTTGAGAATGCCTAAGATCTACTCTTTTTCTTTTTGTTTTTTTTTTGTTTTTTTTTTTGTTTTTTGCAGTACGCGGGCCTCTCACTGTTGCGACCTCTCCCATTGCGGAGCACAGGCTCCGGACGTGCAGGCTCAGCGGCCATGGCTCACGAGCCCAGCCGCTCCGCGGCATGTGGGATCTTCCCGCACCGGGGTGCGAACCCGTGTCCCCTGAATTGGCAGGCGGACTCTCAACCACTGCGCCACCAGGGAAGCCCCTAAGATCTACTCTTAACAAATTTCAAGTATATAAGTATTATGAACGATAGTCACCATGCTGTATATTATATACTCAGAACTTATTTATCTTATAACTGAAAGTTTGTATCTTTTAACCAACATTTCCCCATTTCCCCCACCCCTAGTCCTTGTCAACCACAATTCTGCTCTATTTCTTTTAATTCAACACCCCCTCATTTTTTTGGATTCCACGTGTAAGTGATACTATATGGTATTTATCTTTCGATGTCTTTTCTCTGGCTTATTTCACTTAGTATAAGGCCCTCCACATTCATTCAGGTTGCCCCAAATAGCAAGATATTCTTCTTTTTATGACTGAGTAATATTCCATTGTATATATATACATATATACCGTATTTTCTTTATCCATTCATCCATCAACAGACACTTAGGTTGTTACCGTATCTTGGCTGTTGTGAATAATGTGGCAATGAACATGGATGTATAAATATCCCCTGAAGATAGTGATTTCATTTCCTTTGGGTATATACCCAGAAGTGGGACTGCTGGATCATATGGTAGTTCTATTTTTAATTTCTTGAGGAATCTCCATACTATTTTCCAAAATGGCTGTATCAATTTACATTCCCACCAAGAATGACAAGGGTTCCCTTTTCTCCACATCCTCATCAATATTTGTTATCTCTTTTTGATTATAGATGTCCTAACAAGTATTAGGTGATACCTCATTGTGGTTTTGATTTGCATTTCCCTGATGATTAGTGATGTTGAGCATCTTTTCATGTACCTGCTGGCCATTTGTATTTCTTCTTTGGAAAAATGACTGTTCAGGTCCTTGCCCATTTTTCAATTGAGTTATTTATTTATTTTTTGGTATTGAGTTGTAAGAGTTTTTTATTTTTTTGGAAATTAGCCCCTTATCAGATATATGGCTTGCAAATATTTTCTCCCATTCCATAGGGTGCCTTTTCATTTTGTTGATTTTTTCCCTTGCTGTGCAAAACCTTTTTAGTTTGATGTAGTCTCACTTGTTTATTTTTTCTTTTGTTGCTTCTGCTTTGAGTGTCAAACCCCAAAAATCATTGCTAAGATCAACGGCAAGGAGCTTTCCGCTTATGTTTTCTTTTAAGAATTTTATGGTTTCAGGTCTTACATTTAGATCTTTAATTCATTTTGAGTTGATATTTGTACATGGTGTGCGATGAGGGTCCATTTAATTATTTTGCATGTGGATATCCAGTTTTTCCAGCACCTTTTATTGAAGAGACTATCCTTTACCCATTGTATATTCTTGGCACCTTTGTTGAAAATTAGGTGACCATATATCTGTGGGTTTATTTCTGTGCTCTCTATTCTACTCCATTGATCTATATGTCTGCTTTTTATGCTAATAGCATACTGTTTTGATTATTATAGCTTTGTAGTATAGTCTGAAATCAGGAAATGTGATGCCTCCAGCTTTGTTCTTCTTGCTCAAGATTACTTTAGCCATTCAGGGTCTTTTGTGGTTTCATACAAATTTTGAGATTTTTTTTATATTTGTGAAAAATGCCATTGGAATTTTTATAGGGATTGCATTGAATCTGTAGATTGCTTTGGGTGGTATAGACATTTTAACAATATTAATTCTTTCAATCCATGGACATGGGATATCTTTGCATTTATTTTTATCTTCTTCAATTTCTTTCATCAATAGTTTATAGTTTTCCTTGTACAGATGTAAAGATTTGGCTAAATTTACCCCTAAGTATTTTATTCTTTTTGATGCTCTTGTAAATGGGTTTGGTGTCTTAATTTCTTTTTCAGATAGTTTGTTGTTAGTGTATAGAAACACAACTGACTTCTTTATGTTGATTTTGTATCCTGCAACTTTACTGAGCTCATTTATCAATTCTAACAGTTTTTTGATGGAGTCTGTTAGAGTCTTCTGTATACTCTGCAGATTGTGTCATCTGCAGATTGTGTCATCTGCAAACAGAGACAATTTTGCTTTGTCCTTTCTGATTTGGATGCCTTTTAGTTCTTTTTCTTGCCTAATTGCTCTGGCTAGGACTTCCAGTACTATGTTGAATATGTTGAAGTGGCAATAGAGGGCATCCTTCTCTTGCTTCTGATCACTATTAGTATGATGTTAGCTGTGGGCTTGTTATATTTGACCTTTATTATGTTGAGGTACATTCCATCTGTACCTAATTTGTGGAGAGTGTTTATCATGAAAAGATGTTGAATTTTATCAAATGCTCTTCATGCATCTGTGATTGATGATCATTTGATTTTAGCCTTTATTTTGTTAATATGTTATATCACATCTATTAATTTACATATGTTGAACCATCCTTGCATCCTAGGGATAAATCTCACTTGATCATGGTGTATGATACTTTTAATGTGTTGTTGAATTTGGTTTGCTAATATTTTGTTGAGGATTTTTGCATCTATCTTCACCAGGGATATTGACCTGTAATTTTCTTTTCTTGTAGTATCCTTGTATGGCCTTGGTAACAGGGTAATGCTGACCTTATAAAATGAACTTGGAACTGTTCCCTCCTCTTCATTTTTTGGGAGGAGTTTGAGAAGGGTTGGTATCAATTCTTTAATAAGAATTAATTCTTTAAATGTTTGGTAGAATTCACCAGTGAAGCCATCTGGTCCTGGACTTTTATTTTTAGGAGATATAAGAATACTTTACCCAGAAAAGCTGTCCTTCAGAGTTGAAGGTGAGATACAAACATTCCCAGACAAACAAAAGCTGAAGGCGTTCATAACTACTAAACCTACCACACAAGAAATGCTAAAGGAGTTCTTTAAGCTGAAAAGAAAGGATACTAACTAGTAACATGAAAACATATGAAAGTGTAAAACTTCCTGGTAAATGTAAATATGTGGTATAATCCAGGATACTCTAATATTGTAATGGTGGTGTGTAAATCACTTATAACTCTAATATAAAGGTTAAAAGACAAAAGAATTAAAAATAGCTATAACACAATAATTGGTTAGTGGATATATAATATAAAAAGATGTAAACTGTGACATCAAAAACATAAAATGTTGGGAGAGGGAGTAAAAGTGTTGAGCTTTTGTATGTTAACAAAATTAAGTTGTTTTCAGCTTAAAATAGATGGTTGTAACTATGTTTTATGTAAACCTCATTGTAACTACAAAGCAAAAACCAATAGTAGATACACAAAAGATAATGAGAAAGGGATCAAAACATACCACTTTGGCATCCAGTCACAAAGGAAGACAGTAATAGAAGAAGAAAAGAACAAAGGATGTGCAAAATATCCAGAAAACAATTAATAAAATGGCAATAAGTCCTTATCTATCAATAGTTACTTTAAACATAGTCTAAATTATCCAATCAAAAGACATAGAGTAACTGAATGGATCAAAAAGAAAAAACAAACAAGGCCCAACAAATTACCCAACTCTAAGAGACTCACTTCAGCTCTAAGGACACACAAGCTGTAAGTGAAGAGATGGAAAAAGATATTTCAGACAAATGGAAACCAAAAGAGTACAGGGGTAGTTGTACTTATATCAGATAATATAAAGGGATCAATTCATCAGGAGGAAATAACTATAGTAAATATATATATACCCAACATCAGAGCACATAAATACGTAAAGCAAATACTCTGAAGGGAGTAATAGATAGCAATACTATAATAATAGGGGACTTCAATTCTCCACTTCCTTTTTTTTTTTTGGCCTTGCCGTGTAGCATGTGGGATCTTAGTTCCCCGACCAGGGATCGAACCCACGCCCCCTGTATTGGAAGCGTGGAGTCTTAACCATTGGACCACCAGGGAGGTCCTCTCCACTTTCAACAATGGGTAGGTCATCCAGACAGAAACTCAATGTGGACATATTGGGCTTGAACTACACTTTAAACCAAATGGACCTCACAGACATACAGAATATTCCATCAAAAGTAGCAGACTAGGGCTTCCCTGGTGGCGCAGTGGTTGAGAGTCTGCCTGCTGATGCAGGGGACACGGGTTCGTGCCCTGGTCCGGGAGGATCCCGCATGCTGAGGAGCGGCTGGGTCCGTGAGCCATGGCCGCTGAGCCTGCGCGTCCCGAGCCTGTGCTCCGCCATGGGAGAGGCCATAACAGTGAGAGGCCCGCATACCGCAAAAAAAAAAAAAAAAAAAGCAGACTACACATTCTTCTTTTTATGTGCACACGGAAAATTCTCTAGGATAGATCATATGTTAGCCACAAAACAAGTCTTAACATATTGAAGAAGACTGAAATTATATCAATTATCTTTTCTGACCACAATGGTATGAAACTAGAAATCAATTACAGGAGGAAATTGGGAAAATTCACAAATACATGGAGGTTGAACAGCCTGCTCCTGAACAATCAAAAGGGAAATTTAAAAAATCGTGAGACAAATGAAAATGGAAACACAACATACCAATGGAATGTTATGGGATGCAGCACAAGCGGTTCTAAGAGGGAAGTTTATAGTGATAAATGTTCACATTAAGAAAAAAGAATGATCTCAAATAACCAACCTAATTTTATACCTCAAGGAAATAGAGAAAGAGCAAACTAAGCCCAAAGTTAGTAGAAGGAAGAAAATAAATGAAAGATTGGAGAGACAATAGAAAAGATCAACAAAACTAAGTGTTGTTTTTTAAAAAAGGTAAACAAAATTGACAAACCTTTAGCTAGACTAAGAAAAAAAAGAGGGACGTCTCAAATAAATTGAACCATTTATGAAAGAGGAGACATTGCAACTGATACCACATAAATACAAGGAATCATAAGAGAACACTGTGAACAATGATATGCCAACAAGTTGGATAACCTAGAAGAAATGGATTAATTCCTAGAAACATACAACCTATCAAGATTGAATCATGAAGAAAAAAGTCGGAACAGGCCAATAATGAATAAGGAAAACTCCTCTTTTCAGGGCAGAGAGAACCTAGCCAGCGCCTGAGAGATGCACAGGGGGTTTCCGCTTTCCCGGGCCGGGTCCGGCAGCTCCTCTGGAGCTGAGGAGAACCGCCAGACACACAGACCCTGGTTTGGAGCCGAGAGGATGGAGGAAGTGGCGGGACGAGGCTGTGAGTGACCAGGATGCCCCTTACCTGGAAGTTTCTGCCTCAGAGGACAGCCCTCCTGAAAACTGGGACTCCCGTTGCATGAGAGTCCTCAGGTTCTTCTACTGCAAAATGTGAAGGAAACCGTTTTAGGGAGTTTGGGTTTCCTTGTCTGGTCCCAAGTTGAGGTTGAGTTAAAGAAACAAAATATAAGAGGAGTCTGGATTGGCTTTGAGAACAGAATTTCCTAAGTTTCAGGGCCTGTTCTGAAAGTGGGGATTTGATGTCTGGTGCTAACCTTAAGGGTTAGTTCCCAGGATAAAAGGTTCTATTTTAGGGGTGAAGCTGCTATTTCTGTAGACACGATTTTGGCTTGGTATTGATGCATCTGTTTTGGGGGTCTGAGTTCCATGCTGGGGTGAGAATCTTATTCCTAGGAGGAGTTTTCACTTCAGGGTCCAGGATTCTTGATTGCAGTTGAGCATTGATTTTTGGGGCCAAGAGTTTATTTGGGGACTCCATATTCTATGATTGGGTTGAGTTTCCCTTCTTGGGCTTGGGGTGTTATTTACTAACAGATGGGAAGTCTTTTGCCCTTGGGCGGAAAGGAAGAACTCGAACCCGCTTTTGTTTCCCGGGAAGACTTTCTGGGACCGCCAGCAGAGGAATGGACCAGTACACTGATGATCAGGAGGCGGGAGTCCAGCCCTTGCCTGGATGTGAGACAGAGAATAAATCACTTGTAAGCTTGAGGGCTCTCGCTGAAAGCTTGGCCAGGCAGTGGTGTTGACTCACAAAGCACCATCCAAGCTTGCTTGATCCTCCCAAAATGACACTAATGGTGGGCTCCAGAGGCACCGACAGCCACGCTCTGTGAGTCAAATCCATGATGACAGCACTCAAGCCACCCTGGGCGCTGCCAGCTTGGTCCAGTTAGTGCCAATCGGATCTTAACTTGTCCTGAGGAGCCCCTGGGGAGAGGGAGCACACGTGGAGTGGGATATGTTAAATCTGGGTCCCTGGGGCTTGGTGTGTAGCTCTGGTAGGCAGGAGCGAGGCCGGGCTGGGCCAGCGGCTTCCCTCCCTAGCGGGCCAGCTCTCACGCATCCTGGCTGGTGCGGGGAGACATGACCTGTGATCTGAAGGGGCCTTGCTCTCTCCCTTGTGCTCTGCAGGATGGCTGGGATGCAGAGGGGTTGTTGCTGGTGACCTCCTAGCCCCCATCTGCCCCGTTGCAGGTGGACTTTCTGGTCTTAGAGGTCTTCCTCTTTTCTGTCCAATGGGGGCCAGCGGTGAATGGTGCAGAGCTGTCAGGGTAAGCCAGCAGGGAGTTTCCAGCTTGGGGGTAAATTCTCTAGTGTTTCAGAAGAAATTCTCCTTTGGGAAGGAGCCCTTCTCCTGTGGCCAGGAAACTCAGGAAACCTGAGAAGATGGAGTTTTCTCTACCACCAAGTATGTCCCGGGGATGTAGGGGTGGCTCTATCTGGGTCTGCAGGGACCCTCAAGCCCCACTCTCTGGGCCTGGCCAAGGTACATGGAAAGCTTAGAGGCCTGGGGGTCCCACTGGGCTGTGGAATCCCAACCCAGACATTGAACTCTGGTGCCATCCAGCAGGCCTCTGGAGTTCCCTCAGGGCATCTGGGGGGACCTGGGCCAGTCGGTCATACCTCAGATGTGAGGAGGGAGGGGAGGCAGGCAGGTTGGTTGAGGCTCGGGCTCTGGGGTCAGACTTTGCTTCCTGAGCCACCTGGAGCCAGATGCTTCACTTCTCCACACCCCAGTTCTTTATTGGAGGTAAAGTTTGACTAGTAATAAATGCACAATAAATATTAGTTATTGTTGCCATCATTAGGCTCAGTCATCAGTTCCCAGCTTAGACATCACTTCCACCAGGAAGCCTTCCCTGAACACTCTGGCTAGATTAGATAGCCTCTGTATCCCCTCCTACTGCTGGCCTGTGTTCCCCTCATGGCACTGATCACACTGGCTGTCAGGGCCTGTTTCCTTGTTAGCATCTGTTACTGCCTGGTTTACTCACCATTGTATTGCTGCCGCCAGTGCCTGGCTCGCACAGTGGGCACTTGACAAATATTTTGAAATGAATGCAAGAATGGGCTGATTCTTGGGAATTCAGACTTTTCTTCTATGGGCTCTTCAGGGCTGCTGCTACAGCCCCACTTTCTTTTCTTTGTCGAAATGACATTTCCCGCAAACCAGGCTCTCGGGCAAAGGCAAGAGAAGGTGAGAGCATTATGGAACCGTTGGTTCATTCGTTCATCCCCTGACGGCACAGATGTTCTTTGGGTGCCTCCCAGGTACCAGGCCTCGTGCCAGCCTCTGGGGACAGACACGGTCCCTGCCCTCCTTGTGCTTGTGGTGCAGATCACGGGGGCTGAGGTAGGCCACAGGAGAGGAGGGTGGTCAGTTAGGCTGAGTGGAGTCAGGGAGGGCTTCCAGAAGGAGGGATTTGCTTTGAAGAATGGCAGGGAAGTGTGGATAGAGATGGGCTGGCTCTCGGGGGTTGGGCAGGAATCAGATGGAGCAGACAGAGCTGCCTGTGTGTGGGCGATAAAGCAAGGCTGGCCAATGACAGTGTGGCCTGTGCGTGCGGAGGCCTTGACTATCAGGCTGAAGATGGATTCAGAAGCCGTGGGCACCGTTGATCCTAGCTCTGCCACCCACAGACGAAAGACCTTGAGCAGGACACGTCACTCCCCAAGTGCTAGTTCTAAGATGGGAACTGTGATGCCTGCCACCCGGGGTTGTGAGACCGCAGTGGCAAGGCACTTTGTAAAAGGAGCTGGCCCCAGTAATGGAGGGCTGGAGGGGCAGGCCCTGCCGAGTCAGGCTAAAAGGCATGTGTGTCTGGAGGGAGCCGGTGGGAAAACAGGAAGGCAGTCCTGCTTCAGGCTTCTCTGTTTGGTAAATAATTAAATTCTTATCTCAGGTTTGTGGTGTCCACACTGCAGGCCGCAGGTGGGGCCTCTGGGATCAGGTGCTGCATTATCCAGAAAGTGGTGGGGTCCCCCCCCGCCGGCCTCCTGGTCCTGGCAGGGGAGGCGGTGGTAAGGAGGAGTCTTCCAGGGTCTTCTTGTCGCTGACCGCATCACTCCTTCTCCTCATTTCTCTCTCTCTCTCCCCCTCTCCACGTTCTCGTTGTCTGGTCCCCCTCTACAGTCCCCCCTCTGCAGAAACGCAGGGCCTCGTGCCCCCTCCACCCCAGGCCCCTCGGCGCCGTCGCCCTGTGCCTGCTGCACGTCGCTGCCTGTTGAAACCCTTGTCCTCCCCAGAGCCTCTCCTCAAACACCCACACCTCCAGGAGGCCGGCACCCCCAAGTCTGTCGAGCCTCTCAGGGGGCCTTAGGGGAGCACCGAACTCTCCCTCACCCCAATGGTACAGAGACAGACAGTCGTTTTTTTCATTTTTAGTGCTTAATACTGAGACTGTGAGGGTCTGTTTAGTCTTGTCCAGCTAACATAAACCAGCTGGAACTGGGCCGTGGCAGGGAACTTTGCTCTAAGTTCCCTTATTTGGAATGAAATTCATTGTTTTTCACTGGGAGGCAGTGGAGTTTTGGGGAGGCCCCGCTGCACCCCCTCCCCAGGGTGTGGCCTGAGTGGCCCCTCCAAAGGTCACCAAGGTGTCTGTGGCACAGAGGTTGGCCCTAGGACACCAGCCACACCCAGTGCCTCAGGGATGGAGACGGTTTGGGGTCGTACCATTCAATCCTGCCCTTTTACGGGAAGGAACTGAGGCTCGGATAGGAGAGGGCACCTGCCCAGAGCCACAGCTGGAGGTGTAGCATGCAGGGCTCCTGGCTCCCTGGCTCTCAGACCGCTCTGTTGTGCCCGGCGCCTTGGGCCTCGGAGCTGGTGGAGGTGGGGCTGCGAGCTGTCTGGGGTGAGGACTGGTGAATGTGGCTGGAAGTGGCCTACGGTCTGGGGATCTCCCAAGGCTTCTGGGGAAGCAGCTAACTGCAGAGGCCGTGGCAGTGAGCCGAGGGGAGGGGGCATGGAGAGGCGGCAGGGGAAGAAAAGGAGGGGTGGTGAGAGGAAAGGGAGCGGTGGCTGAGGGGTCTTGGAGAGCTGGGCTCTGGTCACGACTCTGCTGCCGTCACTGTGACGTTGGGCTCCCACCTGTCCTGGAGACTCAGCCTTTTTGTGTGCATCTCCCAGGGTGTGCCTTGGATGAACAGAGGTCAGGGGGCGTTCCTTACCTGTGATGGGCTGTGGGAGCCAGCTCATCGGGCGGGTTACTGTCCCTCCCTATGCCCCGGGGCCCCTCCGTGTAAGAGGGGTGCGGCCTCTTTATGATTTCTCTGCAAGAGCATGAGCTTTAGAGCCAGAACTTGGGTTCCATTCTTGACTCTGATGCTTATTGGCTGGGCTACTAATTATGGACAGAGATTTCAAAACCCAGGGCTCTAGAGGGAGCAGTGAGGGTCTTTGCAAGGATGACATGAACTCATGTATATCGTATCTCTATACCGAGTGCCCAGTAACCAGAGTGGGGAACAGCCATTGACCTCCGAGCTGCACCGTGCACCCGGGCCCGCCTTGGGGCTCTGTGGCCCTGCTTTCCTTTGTTCAATCCCAGGTCCCTACTCAAAACCAGCAAGTGCATGTTTAGATATTCTTTCTACAGGAGGCTCCCCCCAACCCCATTTGACATCCTTTAAAAAGAACTTCTCATGTATTCACTGATTCTTTTCACAGAGAACACACAGCTAGGACATAGGGAGCTGTGGCTGACCAGTGTAGGAATTCCCGAGACTGGAGGAGGAAAGAGAGATGTTAGAAAGTGCAGGCCTGAGAAATCCTAACCAGAAGCCCCTGGTGCTGGGGAACAAAGGGTGAGAGACCTTGTATTGTTTACTATGAGCATTCCATTCACTGCTCTCTTAGTGGTGACGCTAGTGCTAGTATCCAAGGCTGTTTATAAAGGTACATCGAACATCTGCTTCTGCGTGGTTAGTGAGGCACTCATTTACAAAAGATCATCTCGTTGCCAAGAGCAAACCGTCACCGAGTGAAACATTAACTCAGCATTAAGAGTAAAAGGAGATGATGTATGGACCATGTCCGCACAGGCCTGGGGTGTCTCTGGGCAGTGGGAGCCAGTGAATGTTTTAGATTCACTTTCTGGATAGCTCAGTCTAGTTGTCCTGTGGAGGGTGGATTTAAGGGGGACACAATGGGAGCAGGGAGACCAGTTACGATGGGAGTGTAGCTGTTATGGGGGAAGGATGCCAAAACCTGAACTGCAGTTTTGGTGAAAGAGAGGAAGGGACACATTTGAGACACATTTAGGAGGTGTGCCTGGCATCACTGGTACATGAATGGGGCCGGGGTGGGGGGGTAAGGAAGAGGGAGGAATCCAAGACGGTGCCCAGGTTTTCAGGTAGCTGGGAGGATGGTGATTCCACAGTACACCGGGCAGGAGAGGAGGATTGGAGGGGAAGATGGTGGGGATGTGTCAGAGTTTGGGGATGTGTCAGAGGAGCCCTGAGACATTCTGGGGGAGTCGTTGGGTCGGCAGCTCCACGTGTGAGCTTGAAGCTCAGGGGAGAGGTTGTAGCTGCAGTGGGAGGAGAGCCAAGAAAGGGAAGAGGACCAGAGAGGCTGAGGGAGGTCGTGGCAGTGGGGGTTTAGACGTTGTGATACAGCATAGCGCTGTGGTTCTCAGACCTTAATCGGCCTATGGATTGCCCGGAAGCTTGAAAAACTGTGGGTTCCTGGGGCCCCCCTCCAGTTAACCCGGTTTAGTAAATCTGGCAGGGAGGGGAGCGTTCCTGGGATCTGCTGCTGCTTTTTTTTTTTTTTTTAAATAAATTTATTTATTTTTGGCTTCATTGGGTCTTCGTTGCTGCACGCAGGCTTTCTCTAGTTGCGGCGAGCAGGGGCTACTCTTCGTTGCGGTGCACAGGCTTCTCATTGCGGTGGCTTCTCTTGCTGTGGAGCGTGGGCTCTACGCGCGTGGGCTTCAGTAGTTGTGGCACGTGGGCTCAGTAGTTGTAGCTCACAGGCTTTAGAGTGCAAGCTTAGTAGTTGTCGCACACGGGCTTAGTTGCTCTGCAGCATGTGGGGTCTCCCTGGACCAGGGATCGAACCTGTGTACCTTGCATTGGCAGGTGGATTCTTAACCACTGCGCCACTAGGGAAGTCCATGGGATCTGCTTTTTAAAACAAGAAAATCAGGCAATACTAGTGTGAAGGATCCATGGACCATCTGTTTTGAAACACTTGTCTGGGGGTCAGTCAGATCTGGGTTCAAATCTTGACTATTGGGTCTTGACTTTGGACAAATCTCTTGATCTTCCAAACCTGGATATCTTTGTCAGTTAGTAGGCATACTAGTTCCCACCTCGCAGGGCTATTGTGTGAATTAAATGAAGTCATAGCTGTAGGTCATGTGGCTAAGGACCTGGTGCCTAGTAAGAGCTCAGTAAGGAGTAGGCATTTCTTGCTTATTACTAGAAGTTCGAAGATGGTGAGCAATTGGACAGGGCAGGCTGCTTACCACACAGATGGGTCAGTCCCAGGGAAGCACTCCCCTGCCCAGAGTCTGCCTCTTGGTTGAGCTGACCCCAATTTCCATCTCCATTGTGTCTTGCCTGAGTTGATAGGACTGGGGGCTCCTGGCTCATCTCATCAAGTTCACAAAAACTCATGAATCAAATCAGATGTCAATTTACTACTTCCCCGTGAGAAATGGACTGTCAGATGGACTAGACAGTGTGTCGACTATTGGCACCTTTTCCCCTTGCAGGAAGCTACTCTAGTGCTGGGTGAACCTGGCATCCAACAGAGAGCTGGGGACACAATCTGAGGATTGAACGACCTTGGGCTCTGAACCCTGCCCAGGCCACTTCACCAACAGAGAAATGCCTGCCAGGTGGACCCAACACTTGGACCAGCTTGGCAGGACATCATCTCCTTGGCTGTGCTCCATGGCCCCCACCATGGTTTGCCTCGGTGACACCCCCTTTCTCCTGACTCCTCGGCAGCCAATGAATATGTCTTTGTTTTGGGTTTATTAATACCTCCGGTCAAGTCTCCTGTAAGTCCCACCAGGTCTGGGGCTGTTTTGTCTCTTGATGGTAACTTTGCGTGCTCTGATCCATGACCAGTCAATTTCTTAGACTAAAACTCGGGGAAAGCTTATTGCCTAGTGCCATGGGGGTCACCTCATTGTGGCCTCCTCTCCACTTACTGCCCATATGGCGTTTCAAGAAGGAGGGAGTGGGTTGAGTCAATGATGGCGCCTCTTATACCTCTGGGGGCCGGTTGGATCTGGTTACCCTCCATAGAAATTAAGGAACCCCTTAAGGACTTGTCTAGAAGACCCCCAATCCTCCTCCTGAACCTGTGTGTGGTTTTGGACCCCCCTGTCGCGGACATCACGCTGCATCGTCCTCATCATTTTTGTCACCGTTTTAAACTCTACCACCATCACCAGCAACAGATGCTTTAAAAACAGTTTATTGCTTAAGTTATAAGAGTAATACCCTTTGGGGCTTCCCTGGTGGCGCAGTGGTTAAGAATCTGCCTGCCAGTGCGGGGGACACGGGTTTGAGCCCTGGTCCAGGAAGATCCCACATGCCGCAGAGCAACTAAGCCTACGGGCCACAACTACTGAGCCTGCGCTCTGGAGCCCGTGAGCCACAACTACTGAGCCCACGTGCCACATCTTCTGAGGCCCGCACACCTAGAGCCTGTGCTCTGCAACAAGACAAGCCCCAGCAATGAGAAGTCCGTGCACTGCAATGAAGAGTGGCCCCCGCTCGCCACAACTAGAGAAAGCCCGTGTGCAGCAACGAAGCGCCAATGTAGCCAAAAATAAATAAATAAAATTAATTAATTAAAAAAAAAAAAGAGTAATACCGTTTGATTAACATCTCCTTGGTTCTCCTACCCCTCAGTCTCTGGCAACCATCATTCTACTCTCTGCTTTTATGAGTTTGATATTTTTAGATTTCACATGAGTGAGATCATGCAGGACTTGTCTTTGTCTGGCTTATTTTATTTAGCATAATGTCCTCTAGATTCTTGTATGTTGACCCAAATGGCAGGACAATATTCTTAAAAAAGGAGTATAGTATAATGGAGTAATATTCCATTGTGTATATGTACCACATTTCCTTTATCGATTCATCTGTAGATGGACACTTAGGTTGTTTCCATATCTTGGCTATTGTGAATAGTGCTGCAATGAACATGGGAGTGCAGATAACTCTTTGATATAGTGATTTTATTTCCTTTGGATATGTACACAGAAGTGGGATTACTGGATCATATCGTGGTTCTATTTTTAATTTTTCGAGGAACCTCCTTGCTGTTTTCTGTAGAGGTTGTATCAATTTACATTCCCACCAACAGTGTACAAGGGTTCCCTTTTCTCCACATCCTCATCAATATTTGCTGGTTCTTTTCTTTTTTTGGGGGGGGGCACACTGTGTGACCTGAGGGATCCTAGTTCCCTGACCAGGGAGCGAACCCAGGGCCCCGCAGTGAGAGCGCCAAGTCCTAATCACTGGACCTCCAGGGAATTCCTGCTGTTTCTTGTCTTTTGATGACAGCCATTCTAACAGGTGTGGGGTGATATCTCATGGTTTTGATTTGCATGTCCCTGATGATTAGTGATGTTGAGCACCTTTTTGTGTACCTGCTGGCCATTAGTATGCCTTCTTTGAAAAAGTGTCTATTCAGGTCCTTTGCCCATTTTTTAAAAATCGGGTTGTTTTTTGTTATTGAGTTATTTGAGTTCCTTATATATTTTAGATATTAACCTCTTATCAGATGTGTGGCTTGCAACTATTTTCTCCCATTCTGTAGGTTGTCTCTGCACTCTGTTGATTCCTTCCTTTGCTGTGCAGAAGCTTTTTAGTTTGATACAATCCCACTTATTTATTTTTGCTTTTGTTGCCTGTGCTTTTGGATCATACCCCAGAAAACATTGTCAAGACCAATGTCAAGCTTTTCCCCTGTGTTTTCTTACAGGAGCTTTACAGTTTCAGATCTTATGTTTAAGTCTTTAATCCATTTTGAGTTGATTTTTGTATATGGTGTGAGATAGGGGTCCAATTTCATAATTCTGCACATGGATATCCGGTTTTCCCAATACTGTTTTTTTTTTTAATTAATTAATTTTTTTTTTGCGGTACGCAGGCCTCTCACTGTTGTGGCCTCTCCCGTTGCGGAGCACAGGCTCCAGACGCGCAGGCTCAGTGGCCATGGCTCACGGGCCCAGCCGCTCTGCAGCATGTGGGATCTTCCCGGACCAGGGCACGAACCCGTGTCCCCTGCATCGGCAGGCGGACTCTCAACAACTGCGCCACCAGGGAAGCCCCAATACTGTTTATTTAGAGACTATCCTTTCTCCGTCTTGTGTTCTTGTCACCCTTGTTGAAGATCAGTTGGCCGTAAGTGCTTGGATTTATTTGTTGGCTCTCTATTCTGTTCCGTTGGTCTGTATGTCTGTTCTTGTGCCAGTATCATACTGTTTTGATTACTTTAGCTTTCTTATGGTTTGAAATCAGGAAGTGTGATGCCTCTAGCTTTGCTCTTCTTGCTCAAGACTGGTTTAGCTCTTTGGGGTCTTTTGTGGTTCCACATGAATTTTAGGACTGTTTTTCTATTTTTGTGAAAAATTCCATTGGAATTTTTAATTAATTAATATATATTTATTTTTGGCTGCATTGGGTCTTTGTTGCTGCGTGTGGGCTTTCTCTAGTTGCGGCGAGGGGGGTGCTACTCTTCGTTGCAGTGTGCGGGCTTCTCACTGCGGTGGCTTCTCTTGTTGCAGAGCACGGGCTCTAGGCGCATGGGCTTCAGTAGTTGTGGCACACAGGCTCAGTAGTTGTGGCGCACAGGCTTAGTTGTTCCGCGGCATGTGGGATCTCCCCGGACCAGGGCTCAAACCCGTGTCGCCTGCATTGGCAGGCGGATTCTTAACCACTGCACCACCGGGGAAGTCCATCCATTGGAATTTTGATAAGGATTGCTTTGGGTGGTATGGACATTTTAACAATATTAATTCTTCCAATTCATGAGCACTAGATATCTTTCCATTTTTATGTGTCTTATTTAATTTCTTTCATCAATGTTTTACAGTTTTCAGTGTACAGATTTTTCACCTCCTTGGTTAAATATATCCCTGAGTATTTTGTTCTTTGCCATTGTAAATGGGATTACTTTCTTTTTTTTTTTTTTTTGTGGCACGCGGGCCTCTCACCATTGTGTCCTCTCCCGTCGCGGAGCACAGGCTCCGGACGCGCAGGTCCAGCGACCATGGCTCACGGGCTCAGCGGCATGTGGGATCCTCCCGGACTGGGGCACGAACCCATGTCCCCTGCATCGGCAGGCGGACTCTCAACCACTGCGCCACCAGGGAAGCCCGGGATTACTTTCTTAATTTCTTTTTCAGATAGTATCTCGCAGTTGTTTTGCCTATATATAATTTTAAAGCATTTTTTTGTGTGTGCGGGGTCCAGCATTTAGAGAACCCTTTCAAAGCATTCAACTTACTTGTTTATATTTTTTAAATAATTGTAGTAAAATACACATAACATAAAATTTGCCATCTTAACCATTTTTAAGTGTACGGTTTAGTGGCATTAAGTACATTCACATTGTTTTGCAACTATTACCACCAGTCATCTCCAGAACTTTTTCATCTTTCCCAACTGAAACTCTATACTCGTTAAACAATAATTCCTCATTCCCTCTTGCCCCCAGGCCCTGGCAATCACCATTTTACTTTCTGTCTCTAGGGATTTGACTACTCCAGGTGCCTCATATAATTGGAATCATACAGTATTTGTCCTTCTGTGGCTGGTTCATTTCACTTAGCATAATGTTTGCAAAGTTCATCCATGTTGTAGCATATGTCAGAATTTTCTTCCTTTTGAAAGCTGAATAATATTTCAATTATTATTTTGTTCATTCATTCATCTGTTGCTTTGTTTCTATCTTTTAGCTATTGTGAAAAATGCTGCTGTGAATACAGGTGTACAAGTATCCATTTGAGACCTCACTTTTAATTCTTTTGCGTATGAACCCAGAAGTGGAATTGTTGGATCATATGGTAATTCTGTTTTTCATTTTTTGAGGAGCTGATTCAACTTATTTTTAACAGAAACAACAGTTTTCTTTCCCCACCCCTCCTCTCACTTCCATATTTAATGGATTGTAAAAAGCAGCTTTATCGAAACATAATTGACATACAATATGCATACTGCACATGTTTATAATGTACAATTTGATGTGTTTTGACATACGTATATATTCATTAGCACCATCAAGTTAACAAACATCTCCATCACCCTCATAAGTTTCCTGTGCCTTTAGTAACCCCTCTCTTCTACTCCTCCCTGCCCCTTGCCCCCATACTCAAGTAACCACCGATCTGCTTTCTGTCATTAAAGATTAGTTTGCGTTTTTTGAGAGTTCAGTGTAAATGGAAGGATATAGAATGTACCTACTTTTCCTCTGGCTTCTTCCACTCAGTATACTTATTTTGAGATTCATCCATGTTGTGATGTGTATTCGTAGTTCATTCTTTTTTATAGCTTAGTGGTATTCCACGGTATGGATGTACAATCTGTTTATCTGTATACCCGTTGATGGGCATTTGGCCTCTTTTCAATTTTACGCCATTACAAATAATGTTGCTAAGAACATTTGTGTACAGATCTACGTATGGACATATATTTCCTGATCTTTTGGGTAAACACCTAGAAGTGGAGTGGATTGATCATATGGTACGTGTATGTTTAACTTAAAAGAAACTGTCAAACCGTTCTCTAAAATGGTTGTACCATTTATATTTTCACCAGCAGATTTTGAGAGTTCTAATTTCTCCACCTTCTCACCAGCACTTGGTATGCGCAGTCATTTTAGTTTGGGCCATTCTACTAGGTGTGTAGTGGTACCTCACCAGGGTTTTAATTTGCATCCCCTAGTGACTGATGATATGGAACATTTTTTTTCCATATGCTTATTTACCATCTGTATATCTTGGTGAAGTGTCTTTTGAAAGTTTTGTCCACTATTTTTTCCAGCTTTTGAAATATAATTGACACATAATATTGTGTAGGTTTAAGGTATTCCACGTGTTGATTTGATACATTTATATACTGAAAATTGCTTACCTCCATAGCATTAGCTGTGACCTCCATCCCAACATATAGTTACCATTTTGTTTTTGTGGTGGTCACACAGGTGCCATTTCTTTTCTGTGGTGAGAACATTTAAGATCTACCCTCTTAGTAACATTCAAGTATATCGTGCAGTATTTTTAGCTATAATCCCCATGCTGTTTATTAGATCCCCAAACTCGCTAATCTCATAACAGAAGTTTGCACCCTGTGACTGACATCTCCCCATTTCCGCCACCCCCAGCCCCTGGTAACCACCACTCTCTTCTCTGTTCCTCTGAGTCTGATTATTTCAGATTCCACACTTAAGTGGGATCATACAGTATGTCTTTCTCTCTCTGACTTCTTTCACTTAGGATGATGCCTTCAAGTTTCATCCAACTTGTCACAAACAGCAGGATTTCCTTCTTTCTCATTGGCCTATTATTTTTTATTGGGTTGTCTTCTTACTTTTGAGTTTTCTTTATATATTCTAGATTCTACATTAGATATGTACTTTGTAGTAATTTTTTCCCTGTGGCTTTTCTTTTCATTCATTCTTTTCATTCTCTTAAAAGAGACTTTTGATACGTTTTATGTAATATTTAAATAAATTACATAGTTTTCTGGCATCTCAACCTGTCATAAGCAAGTTCATAAACAACTTCTTGTATTGAGCGTACAGTTCAGCTGGAGGGAGCAGCAGGTGCACAGCGACACCAGGGAAGACCTCACCAGTTTTGAAGTCTATGTGCTGTGGCATCAGTCATGTGTTCCAGAGGGAATGGAGCTCACCATTACAGCTGAGGTCCCAGTTTTTATTTGGGGTGGCAATGTGTCCAGTGAAAGGACTAGATGTTCCGCCTTCCCTTACAGCTTGGTTTAGCCATGTGACTACATTCTGGTTAATGAAATGTAAGTTAGAATTGCTGGGTGGACTTTGAGTAAGGCTCCTTTAAAGAGGGGCAGATAGCTGATGTAGGTCCTTTGATTTTGGTTTTCTGTGTTCCTCCTGCCTCCTACCTGGAATATAGACAAGGTGGCTGGAGCTTCAGCAGCTAACTTGGACTATGAGGCAACCTTGAAGTGTCATGTGGAATGGTGGGGTAGAAAGATAGAAGAAGCCTGGTCCCTGATGACTGCAGAGCTGCCACACTAGCCTTGGGCTGCATGCGTGCAGACTTCTATGTGAGAGGAAACACCTTATGTGTTTAAAAGTCTATGTTATCTCTGTTTTTCGTCACTAGCAAATCCAGTTTCTAAAGGAATTTGGTTAATATGACAAGGGGTCAAGGGGAAGTCAGTTCTACTTGCATATATATTTATATCGTCGAGATCATATTGTTAGAATACTTTTTATTCCTGCTTTTCATACATTATCATTACTACTGTTTCCTTCATCATCACGACCATCTTCAGCTTTATCGTCCTCCTCTTCATATCGTTATCATTTTGAATAATAGTCATTTTCATTATTGTAACAGTCTTTGAGAGGATTTGCTTCTTGTTGATGGAGGACTGTTTGTGTGTAAAATGTGTTTCTCTTGTTAAATAACCCGTGGGTGGGGGGGGCGGTAAAGAAATGGGAGGGAGTCTGAGGGAGACTTTGCCATTGAGAACATCTGTGGAATTGGGTAGAATTGGTACTCAGATCTCGGGCAGCTTCGGTGTTCATTGGGAATGGGCTGTGTCAATCATTTCTTCCCTGCAAATAGCCAGCATTGCTCCCACATGGGGAAGCCCTCCAGGTGCGTAAATGAAACAACAGGGTTGGCTGGCGGGGCAGGTCTGAGTCAGCAGTTGCCTATAAAGAAAGGCAGAGGAGATTAAACTTGATGGTGTAAGAAATGAGAAGTGATTGAAGGCTTTCTTTTTTCCTGGCTGTGCTGCGTGGCTTGCGGGATCTCAGTTCCCTGACCAGGGATTGAACCCGGACCATGGCAGTGAAAGTGCAGAATCCTAACCACTAGACTCCCACCAGGGAACTCCCAAATGATTGAAGTTTTTTGAGTAGGGGAGTAGCATGGTTTGTGTAGGAAGGATTGGGGATGGGCTAGAGGGGACTCAAAGGTGGGTTGGCCACTTAGGAAGCTCTCACGGTGGTCCAGGCATGAAGTGGTGAAGGTCCATTGTTACGCGGGTCAGGTATTATTAAGTGCACATCAAGAGAGGAGTAAACATGCAAAAGTAATTTTTAAAATAGAGGAAATGCCTGTGTGAGGAAAAATAGGGATGAAATAAGGAGAGGCTGGATGAGCCATTAGACCTCAGTGCAAGTAAGCCTGCGTGGAGAGAGGTAATGAAGAAAGTTTGGTGAAAGCATTTTAGGTGACAGTGCAAGTCTAAGGGAAGTTCTTCAAGGCCCTTGGGGAGTCCTCAAGCCCGAGCCATAGTCACTGGTCAGAGGAATCCCATGTTCCCCAGGAATGGGCCTGCCTTACTTTCCCTGCCCCACTCAGCCACTGGCTGGGAGCCGCTGTGGGAAGCAAGGCCTTGGAGCAAACTCTGGGATGGATTTCAGAGCTCCAGAGCTGGGGCCCTCAGTCAGTTATGCCTCCTGTGGTGGATGGTCTGAGAGGGGATGACGGCGATGGGGGATATGGGGAAGGTGACTGCTGCTGTCTCGGGGCTGTGGTTGCATGTAACAACTGTGGACCTGGAGTGGCTTAAACAATGAAGAGCTCTACTATCTCAGATCACAGGAGGCCCAGAGGTGGGTGGGTGTCAGGGTTGGTGGAGTCTGGGCTCCAAGATGAGGTCACGGATGATGGACTTTCCATCTCTCTGCTCTGCCATCCATGGGTTGGCATCCTTTCGGGCTGGTAGCAGCATGGCCGTAGCAGTCCCAGGAATCACAACCAGTCACAATATCTAAAGGAGGAAGAACGACCCCTCTTGTGTTTCTTCCTGAGGAGGAAGCAAACCTTTCTCAGAGGGGTTTTGCAGATTTCGCAGTATGCTTCATTGGCCAGAAGTGGGTCACGTGGCCATACTTGACCCAATCACTGGCAAGGGGAATGGAACCATTATGATTCGTTTATACCAGCGGATTTCAGCTCTGGCTTCACATTAGAACCACCTGGTGAGCTTTTAGAAACACGCATGCCTGGGTCCCACCCTCAGAGTTTCTGTGTTGATTGGTCTGGAATCAGGAGTTGGGCATCAGTAGTTTTATAACCTCCTTAGGCGATGCTAATGTATAGCCAGGGTGGAGAATCCCTGTCATCTTGGAGTAGAATAGATGCTGGGGAGTTAGCCACAATGTCCATTCCCGTCACTTAGTAGTTTTGCGTGGCTTGGGCAAGTCAACCTCTCTGAACCTTAGTTTCCTCATCTGTAAAGTGGGGGCTGGCAAGAACTGCCTTCTGAAGTTACTGAGAAGACTGAATGAGCTCATGGATGCTCGTAACTGCAAACTGTAAGTCACTGACACCTGAGGGATGTTTGCTCATCGCCTTCCTTCAATTTGTAAGGAAAATTCAGCTCCTTTGCTGCCAGGAGCAGCCAGGGTAAGATTGCTCCGGAGCACAGCTTCCTGCCATTAAAGTAGAAAACAAAAGAGAAGGGAAAACGACAGACTGGGGAGCCACGGGCAATTGCAGCGGGCTTTTTTCCTTCTTGGATGGCGTGGGTTTTGAATGCGCTGCTATAAATGGTTTATGCAAACGAGCTGGAGGGGCTCATCGCCATGCTGCCTTAATCCGGGAGAGGCTGGGAAGGAGTCAGGTGCGTGGTTTTCAGCAGCGTCTTCTCTGTGCAGTCCTGCAGTGGGCGGTTAGGGGCTGGTGGATGCTCTCCCGCTGCCTCCAGGGAAGATGGTCAGATAAGGCTTTGGTTCCTCAGTGTTCCAGGACACACCTGGCTGCTTGGCTTCTTGGCTGTTTCTACTAAAGTGAACACTGGCTCGTGCTGCCAGTAGAGCTCAGGGAACAAAGAGGGCCCCCCGGGGGGCTGTGAGGTCATGGGGCAGGCAGTTGGTTGCCTTCTGGTACCACTGGGTCCGCCTAGGGCATTGTGGCTGGGAGGGTGGCCTCAGGCCTGGAGCCTGGAGAAGGGTCAGATGGGGCCAAGTAGAACCACTCACCATTAGCCCTGGCCTCTCTTCCTTCCCTGTTCCAATTCCTCTCCTTTTCTTGCTTCCTTCATAAAATATAGTTTGAGCATACCCAGTGCCCACCATGTTAGGTGCTGGGGATCCAGAGCTAAAAAGACACCTGTCTGCTCTCAGGTTGCTCCCAGTATGGGAAGGGGACCCTTGGCATCACTGCAGGGCCCAGGCTGCACAAACGCAAGGGTATGCCTTGGAGGTGGAAGGCCTAGTCTGCCCCGGGGTGTCGGGATGACCTCAGAGAAAGGAGCCCTCACAGCTGAGACATGAAGGCAAGGTAGGAGTTTTTTGGTTTTTTTTTTTCGCGGTACGCGGGCCTCTCTCAGTTGTGGCCTCTCCCGTTGAGGAGCACAGGCTCCGGACGCGCAGGCTCAGCGGCCATGGCTCACGGGCCCAGCCGCTCCGCGGCATGTGGGATCTTCCCAGACCGGGGCACGAACCCGTGTCCCCTGCATCGGCAGGCGGACTCTCAACCACTGCGCCACCAGGGAAGCCCAGGGTAGGAGTTTTTGAGTGACTGGAGTGGTGTGGGGCATTCCAGGTAGAGGAACTGTGTTCAAAGAGCCATGGACCTGTGTGATGCAACTATGTTCTGAGACACACATGGTTCGAGGGCACAGCATGTGGGTGCGCAGGGCTGGGGGACGTCACAGCCTGAGGTGAGGCCAGGTGCATGGGCTGGGGTCGGTTCACAGAGGACCTTGAATGCTCCCCAAAGGAGGGTTGAACTTATCCACTGTGGGCTCTGAGCTGGGCAGTGACCCGTCCGATCAGTCAGGCAGAAAGGTCATCCTGGCAGCCCTGAGGAGGGGAAAGGCTATGGGAATAATTGTCCAGATCAGGATGATGCTGGTGGCCTGAACTGTGGGAATAGCCAGGGCATGGATTATAGAAGGACACCGTGACTTCCCAGATGGGGGAATTGAGGCTGACACCAGACTTGTGGCCTGGCTAGTAGAACTCAAGGGGTAAACCAGGCCATGGAACCTTGGGGAGGTACCTGTGTTGGGTGGGGTCAGGAAGGGGACTGAGAAGCAGAAAGTTAGAGCATGCTGACCCATCCTTGGTTTTCCACCAGACCCTGGTGGAAAGCAGGAGTGAGGGGTGAGGGGGGGCAATTCCTGATTGCCTTTTCCCAAATGATTCCCCTCCCACATCCCTGCTTCAGGGAACTCCTGGTTTAGAGTTAAACATACATAAGTCTAATGAACCCATTTTACAGATGTGAAAACTGTGGCCCATAGAGGAGATTGGTTTTTTCCAGGTCACACAGCAACTATGGAGGTGGTGTTATGACTAGTAAAAACAGACCTCCAAACAAAGGCTAATGCAGCCCACCTCCCTTAATTGGTGCTGAGAGCACCTGTTCTCTGGGCAGAATTGGGTTCAGCTAAGCAGGGTTGAGGCTGTGATGGGTGGGGCATTGTTTTAGAGAGGGAAGGGAGCTTTCTGGGGAGAGATCCTTGCTCCTATTCGCCTAGTAGTGGGACCCAACTCAGGAGCAGCATTAACCCACCTCCTGGAGCCCTCACCCCCAGCAAGAGGAACCTGTGCAGACATTAAAAGAGGCTGCCCTCCCTGAGTCTCCCCAAACCCACGTGGGCTTCTGCCGACCTTCCTAAGCCTTGGTCAAGTTTCAGCATGGGCCACAGGAGTCCTGGCTCTCAGGGAAAGCTTTGTCCTCTAAACTTTGATGCTGGAGAGTCCACCCTGTGCATTGCTGGAGTCGCTGGTGGATCGTCTGACCTGGGGCTCCAGCAGCTGGAAGGAGGGAGGGAGGGTGTGGCATCTTGGAGGACGAGCCTGAATATGTTCCTGGAGAGAGAGGAAAGGAAGGTGGAGCAACGGATGAAGGTACAAATTGGGAGATGGGGCAGCTGCAGGAAACAGCTGCAGGGAGGAAAATGGGTTTTCTGTCATTGCATGTACCCTGCGGTGGCCACCCTTTCTGGGCAGTCCTTTAGGCGGGAAGACCACAGTCCCGACAGTCGCCTTCCATCATCCACACCTGAGCTCTGGTTCCAGAGGGAGGAGCGGCCAGCACTGAGCCAGCCGCGTGCTTGTGGTCTCCCCAGGCCTTTAGGGACAAGAGCCCCTGTTTGTGGGGCTGACCAATGATGTGATGTGAGAATGTCTGGGTTTGGAGTGAGGGTGTAGGGCTGGAGGTGTAGTGGCAGGAAATTGAGTCTCTTTGTGGGCTCAGTGGGCATGAAAGCCACAGGCCTCTCTTGACAGGCCTTGAATAGACCCAAGTACTCACAGGTGCCTCTGTGCCTGGGCGTCCTGCGCTCGGCTCTGCAGCCAGCACGGCCAAGGTCCAGCGTGTTCCAGTCATGGCCCCTGAGTGGTGGGCGCAGAGCTGACATAGTTCAGTGGCTGGACCACAGGTCAGCCACTCACTTCGGCTCTGTGTGAACAGAAGCTCCTGTTTCAGAGCCAGTTTGAGCCCCCTGTTCCCAAAAAGGACCTGCCACCCCCTTTCTCTTTTGAGAGCATTGTCAGGTTTGTGTCTCAGGCCTGTGAGGGCAGGTGCCCCTCTGCATTAATCCCCACTTTCCCTTTGCACATGGGCGTGGTGTAAAGATCTGGTCCCCAGAACTCAGAGCCCCTGTTCACCCCCCAGCATGGGAGTGGGCCCAGAGCTCGGCTGGGGCGAGGTCTGCGGGTGGTGCAGAGACCCAGGCAGGGCGGGACAATGACGGTGGGTACAACACAGCCGAAGTGCAGAGCCAGCTAATATCGGGATCGGCAAGTTTTACATTTGCACCTGCGGCAGCCCTGGGCCCCTCTGACTGATGCTGTTTATTTAATTGAAAGTGGCTTTTCTCAGGGCAGCACTGTGTAGTAGACAAAGCCCAGGGCCCCGGACTCCTGAGTCTGAGGTCTGGGTTCTGGACCCGCTCTGGCACTATATAGCTTTTGCAATTCATTTCTGTCTCCCTGAGCTTGTTTCTCTCATCCGTTGAAAGGGATGAGCACCTGCCCTGTGGTATACCTAACAGGGGCTTCTGCAAATCTAATAAGATTTTTGTGAAAGTGTTCTGTAGCTTTTAAAGCTGGGTTGTTATTCCAAGAGGCCACACAGCAGAGAGGCCAGCGCTTGTGCTCTGATATCTGGTAGATGGTGTGTCCAAATCCCAGCTTAGCTGCGGGTGACCTGGATGCAGTCTTCCACTTCCCGAGCCTCCATTTCCTCATCTAGGTGCTGCGTTCCCAGCGCTACCCTTTCTTTCTGTGGACCCAGAGCAGGTGTTTCAAGGTGCCCGCAGCACATGTAATTTTCTTAATTGATCTGGCTACTTATTTGTTTTAGTTTCTGCCTAATTTTTGCAGGAGGAGGAGGAGGTGCTGGGACTCCCACTGATGGGTAATGGGGAACCAGGTCAGAGGCCACGGTGAGGAGGGAGGGGCCGCCAGGCCCAGTGGGACTAAGGACTTCTGAGAGGCAGAAGCCCTCAGGCGGCTGGCAGAGCAGCTCTGGGCAGAGGCCTCTTCCTTGGACTGGGGATTCCGGGACTTGAGGGCCCACCTGCCTTCCGACAGCCCCTGGGACTCACAGCTCAGCCTCTCTGCTCTGCTGAGACTTCCTGAGTACCAGCCCCTCCCCTGCACCCTGATCTGGCCTGGGCCCTGTATGGTCACTGGTCCTCACCAAGGCTGTACCCGTGGTCATTCGCTTGGCCAGTATCCACCGCCTGCCCTCCTGGGAGGGGCACCATGCACTGCCTGAGTGCAGGCTCTGGAGGCCAACTGACCTGAGGCCAGATCCCAGCTCTCCCCTTTCCATGTCCTAGTTCCTTATCCATAAGGTGGGGCAATGATAATGCCTTTGTATCGACTTCAGGTCTGTAAGTGTCTCATCAGTAGCGCTCCCACGGCCATGGTACTTCCTGTGCTTCCACCCTGTTCTGAGCACAGCACACGTGGGAACTCGGTTCATACCCCAGTAGCCCTGTGAGGTAGGCACTATTATTGTCAACCCAGTTTTCAATTGAGAAAACAGGCACCAAACAGGTGTTAGATCTGGGATTTGAACCCAGGTCGTCTGACTCCACAGCCCGCTCTTCACCATCACCTGTGAAGCACCTGGTGTAGACACATGTGAGTGGTGGCAATGAATAGTATTCAGTGTTGTCAGATCCTAGGGGTCTGGCTGCCAGTGGCCTTTCTGGCAGTGCCCCAGAGCCTGGCCCCTGTGGGGTCCTGCACCATCACTCTGTCATGCCCACCAGTGCCTGATGGCTAAGCCCGAGTGCTGGAGGGAGAGGCCCTGGCAGTGGGCAGGAGGCAGGGTCAAGGCACCGGAGTAGGCCTGGGGGCCACGTCGGCTGGTCCTAGACTCTGCCATCCCTCAGTAGACCGGATCTGGGAGGGGAAGGAAGCAGGAGAGAGCCTGAGGAAGTGGACTCTCAGAGGCAGGAGGGTGGGCCGGGGGAGGGGGGCCTCCCTGCCTTGGGGTGGCTCCAGCTGTCCGGGTGCTGAGACCAGAAAGGGCACCCGGAGACCTGGCTGAACCATGAGCCCTGGAGGTGTGTGTTGGAGTGTGTGTGGCAGGCGGAGGGGGTGGGGAGGGTGGTCTCTGACTGCGGAGGAGGGATTTAACCTCCTGCTGTTAGCTGCCAGCTTCCCTCATAATCCAGCAGGCGCGGCAGGATCAGTCGAGTGTGTTTATGCGTCTCCGGCGGACGAGGCTCTTGTCTTGCGCCGGCACATGTGTTCCGTCTCCTGCGTCACCTTGTGTCTTCCCGTCTCTCTGCCTCACCTCCCCCTTCAATGTGTCATTGTCTGTCCTTCCCCACCTTCCTCAGCAAGGTTATAATTTAGGGAGCAAATCTTATGAGTTCAGACTCTGGTAATTTATCACTTGTGATCACTGGGATGGCTTCAAATTTGAAATTTATTCCACCTGAACAAAAATAGAGCGCTAACCGGGTGACAAAGAACGATGTTTATTCTGCTTACTTAGAAGAACCCACTCTTACCTAGCACTCTGATGACATTTGCGTGAAAGGCATGCGTGCAGTAACATGCAAAGCTTAGAACTGGGGCAAGGGGAGTAGGGCTAGTAAATGGGACATGATGGTGATGATGAAGGTCATTACCTATGGAGGCACGTCCTCCCTTTCTTCTCCTTGGTGTAACATATATACTCGGTGCTGTATTCACATTCTGTATCCTAGGTCACTCCTCTCTGAGGTTGGGGTGAAGATCTTAGCTCCTCCAGGTTCTACTTGGATTCCTGAGTTCTCTGGGTCCCTGAACAGCACATCAACAGCCATAGTTACTATTATTTGTTGAGCTAAGCACCAAGCCTCAGAAAAGCTCTGTAGCTTTGCCCAGTCACATGGCAGTGGAGCTTGCCTGACTGACCTCCAGACCAGAGCGCCCAGCCTCCACACAGGTGGGTGGCATATCACCTACCCTATCTGGCCGGGGACATAGATCTTATCACAGCAAATGTTTGTTTCCAGCTGGGGTTTCTGTGGGTGTGGGCTCCATCTGGCACACCCTGTCCTGGGAATCGAAACCTTGTTCTTCCTTGTTCTGTCCTTTCTGCCTGGCATGGACGGTGACCCCTCTGTCTCGTCCAGGCTGGCCTGAGACCTGGGGCCCAAGCCCTGGGGAGGGGGAGGAGCCTCGGAGGATCTGAGACAGGGCTGCTTGGCGCTGGGCCTGGGGCCTGGGAGGGGCGCCCAACTCCAGGCTGTTTGCTCATATTCCCTTTCAGTCCCCAGCCCCCGCCTCTGCACCTGTTGTGTTCCCATCATCCTGGGCAGCTGGCAGCTGTCACTGCTGGGGCACCTGACCCAGCCCCCGAGGATGCCCCGTGAGCACCCTGGCTCCGGTTTCCCTGCAGCCACAGCTCCCGCTCTGCTCTCTGTTCCATGCGGCTTTGTCCTCATCTCCATGCGCGCTCTCGCTCTCCCGGGCTCTAGGCAGCGGCCTCCACTCTCATCGTGGTTCTGGGCGTGGGAGGAAGCTTGTGTGTGTGTGTGGGTTCCCTGCTCCCCATTCTCCAGCACCAAGCCCAGTCTAATCAGGCAGGGACAATGGCCTTAAGCCCCATATGCCAGGTGACGCATCAACTCAATCAAATTATCCCTTGTTCTTGATAAAAAAAAAAAAAAAGAAGAAGACACTATAGCAACCAGGGGGGCCTCCCAGCTCCTCCCAGCAGGGGTGCCTCCCCTCCCTGATCTCTCTTTCTACCAGGCCCCTCTGCCCTCCTCATAAAGAGAAGTTATCCCCTCTCCTTGTCCAGTCTTCCGTGCTTTCTGATGCCCTGACCTGTATGTCACGTTAAACACCAGAAAACATTAAACCTGAGTTCAGTCCTCCTACCCTCCACCCGCTGTGCGACCACGGGAAAATCCACAACTTACTAGGCCTCCTTTGCTGCCCCCGAAGGCAGTGGCTGGACCCAACACTCTCGAGGCTCCTCCCCCGCAGAGAGCTTGGAGTCCGCAGTTTGGATGGTTTCTATTGTCCAGGGAACTTGTTCCAGGTTTTATTGTGTTTGTATGTTTGTTTATGTATTTATTTATGGTCACGTTGTGAGGCTTGTGGGATCTTAGTTCCCCGACTAGGGATGGAACCCGGGCCTCTGGCTGTGAAAACGTGGAGTCCTAACCACTGGACCTCCAGGGAATTCCCCCAGGTTTTATTCTGCAGTTGCTGGGTCTGCACTAGATTTTACGTTCTGAGAGGTGCTGGGCCTTGGGAGATGTCGATGAGAAAGGATGTGGTGAGGGGAGGGTTGAGGTGGGGAGCTCGCCACGGAGACCATGGTGGGACCCGGGAGGGAAGAAGGGCGGGCAGAAAGGCCTCAGGAGACAGGAGATGGCAGGGAGGGGAGGGGTGTCCTAAGGGGGTAGGGTCTCAGGAGCTGCATGGGCCCAGAGAGCCAAGGGGGCGAGGGTTCCCTGGATGGGGCCAGAGGGCAGAAGCAGCGGGGGCTAGCCAGAGAGGGAGGGGTTCTCTCCGAAGCCTGGGCAGGGTTTCTATCAGACCAGGTTGCTCCCCAAGGGCACACCCAGGCCTGCCTTCAGCCTGTGCACTTTGAGGGACTACTGCCACCCAGGTCACAGACGGGTCTACTTTTTCCAAGGTTTCCAGACTGGGTTCTCCTGTTAGCAGGTGGGAAGTCCAGTCTTGTGCGAGTCCACAGTCTCCCTTGCCTCCATTTAAGCTCCATTCCTGGGAGGTCACCCCCTGTCTACTGGAAAATTCCTAGCTTCTGCCTCCACCTAGGACCCTTCTGATTCCTCAAGGAGAAGGTCATTGTCCCCTTGTCTTCTCTTCCCCAAGCAAGAAGAGTCCCTGCCCTTTGACCTGTTCTGGATAAAGCGTGAATTTTGATGGCAGGCAGATCTGGGTTTGAACTCTGCCTTGAGTGTTACCCAGCTGAACTCCACTTCAGGTAGACTTCGAACTCCATGACATTTCATGTCAGTGTAACCTCTCTGTCTCAGTTTTGCAGCCTGCAAGATGGGGGTGATTATAATCCTGCGGGGATGTGGTGGGGGTAGGTGTGATTATGTGTGTGAAATACTTAGCACAGTGCCCGGCACACAGTAACTGTTCAAGAAATGGTGGCATTTGTAGTCACTTCTGTAGATTTGCTTGTAGATTTCCCTTTCACATCCCCTTTTAACATCCTTTCTGGCTACAGAACAAAGCACTGCAAACATTCAGCCAGAGCCAAAGGAACCTCATTCCTTGATCCCAGCGTGGCTCCTGCTTGGCTTCTGAAGGGCAGAAGTTGGGTCTCGCTCACGAGTGGGTCCATAGTTGGCACTCAGTGAATGCGAGATGAATGAATGAGTGATATAGGTCAATGGTTCTCTCGCCCCTTTTAGTAACAGAATGCTTTGGCCAAATGAAAATTTGTGATGTACCAATGAATAAAACAGAAGAGGTGCAGCGCTGGCTGCCACGTCATCTGTAAAGGCCTGGACATTGCCCTGGGGAGACAGCAGGGGGAAACCCTCAGACACAGGACATTGCCACTTCCCACTTAAATTGCGGAAGTGGATTTGTAGGAAACAGGACCCAGGAAAATCTGCTAGAAAACCCCTCGGACAATGGTGCTGTGAAGGCTCAGGGGCCGCCCAGGCTGTGTCTCAATTCTCTTCTCCATTCTCACTCATATGACCAGAGTGAGGACCACTGCTCACCTGAAGGACTCACCCTGCCCCCATCCATCCCTGCTGGGTTACTTCCCCCCACTCCTGTCTCCAGAGCATTACGCAGATTCAGTTCCATGGGTGAGGTATTTTCTGAGAGGCAGCGTTGTACAGGCATGACGCTAGGCCCGAGGAGCCAGGGTGAGTCAGGGGCAGGCCTCACCCCGTAACTGCCACTGTTGTCTCGCCTCGTGCATTCTGCACACTGGATGGCAGAGTGACCTTTCAGCAATGTAGGCCTGGTCTTGTTGCCCCCCCCGCGATGAAACGTATCAGGGGTTCCCTATTGCCCTCAGAAAAAAGGCCAGATTCTTCACCCTGCTCTTTGAGGCCCTCCTGGTTTGTCCCTTGCCCCCTTGGCTTGCCCCCAGAAAATTTCCCCAGGCTTCTGCTGCTGTCCCTGCACCAGACATAAGAACCTTGCTTCCTGAATGGGCTGGGCTCCCTCCAGCCACAGGGCCTTTGCACATGTTATGTTCACTCCCCGGAGCACCCTCCATCCTAACCTACCTCCGCAACACAGGGACGTGCCTACTTACCCTCACTATTGCTTTTCAGGAAAGCCTGCCCCGAGCCCTGCTTTCTTTCAGAGCACTTTTCTAGAATTGTGATTGTATCTTCCTCACTATACTACTTGATAAATGTCTGTTTCCCTCTGGGCTGTAAGCCCACGAGAGCCAGGGCCTGTCTACTGTCGATCACCATGGTGTCCCCAGTGCATAGCGTAGTGTCTGGCACACAGTAGGTGCTCAATAAATGTTGGTCATGTTGAATTGCTGAGATGCATCCAAAAAGCCAGGGCAAGCAGATAAGGCCACAGCTAGGCTATGGCTGTCCCTTTGTAGGGTAGAGTAAGTCAGGGGTTTGGGAGAGGCATAGCTCGGGCTCAAAGGAGAGACAGGCTCCAAGAAAGGGGACTCAGTCTGCACCGGGGGCCCTAGCAGGGCTTCCCAGAAGAGGGGTTCCCAGTGCTGGGTGTAGGTGGGATGACCAGGCTGGCCAAGTGGGAGGGGTTGTTGAGGAAGGGCCTAAGCTGGTGCATTTAAAAGCAGACAGGTTGAGGGGGGTTGACTCTGCTGCTATAGGAACAGCCTCCAGAGCAGCCTCTTTGCCTCAGTTTCCTCATCCGTAAAATGGGCATAAGAATGCAATTGATCTCTTAGGGTTGTTGTGGAGATTGAACAAGTTAATATGTGTAACATGCTTAGAACTGTTTGGCACACAATAAGGCCTTGTGTTTGCCGTGCCATTTCTGTGATTATTTACCCCATAAAAAGCGTTTGGGTTATTTCCTCTCGGTCAGGTTTTGACTTAGCCTCCCTGTCCCAGAGGAACTGGGTACGTGTACCACTGAGTGTGTATGTGTGTGTACATGTGGCCACACACAGCCATGAGTAAGCATGTACCTGTAGAAAGGAACCGCCCTGTGTGGAATCGGGTGTCGAAGCTTCTCCCAGAGAGGAGTCTCAGGCAGGCCTCTGGTCTGAGGGGGTGTGGCACTGTGGGCTTGGGGGCTGTCCCACCCCAGGCCTGCCCAGCCTTCTGGCTGGTGACCCTAGGTCTCTCCCGAATGCCCCTCCCCCCCTCTGCCCCTACCCCAGACCCACTCAGGTTGACAGCAGCAGCAGGGTACTGAGCCGAGGGCCCGGGGCCCAACACAGCCCTTCACCGTGTGCAGGTCTCTGAGTTCCATCTGGTACAGGACAGCCCCTGCCTTTCCCACGGCTCCTTCCCCAGCCCCACCCCTTTGCCCACTAGCCTTCCCTCCACAGATATCCCTATTTCACTCTTAAACCCTCCCACAACCTATTTTCTATGAAAGGAGTAAGACTGATTTTTAAAAAAAAAAAAATCATCTATCCATCACTCTCCTCTTTTCTCATTAGTTACTTCTATTGCACTTAGACAAAATCTGAGCTTCCTGCCATGGCCTACAAGATTCTTATTTTCTGGTTCTTGCCCATCTCTCCAAATACATCTTGTCCCACCCAGATCTTTCCTTGGGAAACTAGATCCCTGGCCCTGGGGACAGGAGCTGGGGCTGAGCCAGGGCCTGGGAGGAGGGAACTGTCCTGTTCTCCTGGGAGAGCCTCTGATGGGTGATGTCTGGGAGATTGTCTGCTTGAGTCCTGGCTATGCCTTTGACCTGCTGGTAACCTGAGCATCTCAGGACCTCCACTTTCTTTTCTGTAAAATGGACATAACAGAAGCCCCTGCCACCTGGAATAAAAATCAGACAGTGCACGCAGTGCGTGCTGCTCGCCGAGCGCTCAATACGTGGCGGCCGCTCTCTTGGTGATGCCTTGGGATCCCAGCATGCTTGCCTAGGGCTAGAGGGGCCTGCCGTCCCGCCGCCCTCTGCCCTCTCTGCACCTCTCCCTCTCCGCCGAGTGTGAGGTGCCAGGTTCTGCAGCTCGGGATTCCTCCAGAGGCTTTGTGAGTCTGTGGGAGTGAGCGTGTGCTGTGGGTGTACACTGTGGGGCGTGGATGTGTAGGTATGTGTGCTGGTGGGCAGTAGGTGGCTGTGTGCACAGTAGTGAATGCTTTCGAGTGCTCATCAGTCTGTGTCTGTGCATATACCTGTGATGTAGTGTAGATGGGTAGTGCGATCTGTGTATATTGGTGTGTGTTTTGTACGTCTGTGATTAAAGGAATGGTTTAGCGTGGAGGTAAAAGTGTAGATTCCAGTACCAGACTGCCTGGGTTTGCAGCTCAGCCCTGCCACCTTCTAGGTAGGTAACCTCCTTGTCTCAGTTTTCTCATCTCATTTCTCAGATAGTAATAATAATGGTACCTATTGATAATAACCATATGCTGTCCTCATCATTCAGCCTGTGAGGACCAAAGGCGTTAATACTCGTAAAGCACTTGCAGTAGAGCCTGGAAGGAGATAGGAGTGATGTCAGCTCTTTGTTATTAAGCTGCACGAGCCAGATTGTAAGCACCTTGAGGGCAGAGACAAGGTCTGTCTTGCTTACCATGGCATCCTGTCATCTCCCCCAGCGTCTGCATGTAAGTAGGTGCATAATGGCACGTGAATGACTGTAGCCTGGGTGAATGGTGAGGTTGTGTGCGTGTGTGTGTGTGTGATGAGGTGTGTGATAGGAAATGTGCATGTGTGAGTCTGTGTGTGTGTGTCCGTGTGTGTGTCTGCCTGCTCTGGCTGGGGCATCTCCAGTGCTTTCTGGAGCTCGGCTATTTCAGGAAGCCTCCAGTCTCCTCCTCCTTATGTAAATAAACATGACAGATCCCATTGCCTGTACCAGAGCAGGGAGGTGGGGAGGCTCCGGGAGTGGGTGGGAGCTGGGAGGCAGCCGTGAGCGGGGCCAGAGGGGCGTGTGTGCATGTGTGGCCGGCCTTGTGGGCGGCGGGCTGCGTGCGGGAGGGGCAGGCTCGGCCCTGCCATGCCGGCTGCTGCTGGCCACGGAGGAGGGGGGTGGGCAGGAGGAGGGGAGCTGGCCGCCAGGGCGTCTCGGTGACGAGGCCAGCCAGCCAAACGGAGGTGGCCGTGCTACCCGCTGCCCACGATGGGGGGACAGATCACCAGGAGCACCTTTCACGGTAAGACCCTAGCTGATGCCTGAGGGTTTGCCCATCCACAGCCTGGGAACCACCTGGGGAGGCTGGGGCTGAAGGGCACTGGGGCTGAGGGCATGGCCATTCCACCTGCCTCTTCACTCCTTGGTGGGCTCCGGGGCTGTGGGAGGGGGTGCCTTTGGGTGACAGGTACTGGGGTCAGGGGGAAGGCAAGGGGGGCTGGGACAAGCAGGAAGAGAGATCCTTCCGTGGCAGACAGCAGGAGGTCAGACAGCTGAGTCTCCCCACAAAGTCTCCTTGTCCTCTTACCTCCCCAGGGTGCTGATCGGCATCCAGGGGGGATGTGAGGTCCCAGTGTCCATACTGCCCTCTCCTAGAACTGAGGCAAACCACAGTTAGACAGCTGGGGGGACCTGTTTGTGGGTTCTGGGATGTGGGCCATGGAGGTCAGTGCTGTGCTCCATGATGGAGCCATGGAGAGATGTGTGGGTACACGTGAATATGTAAGTGTGTGTGTGTGTGTGTCTGTGTTCATGAGTGTGCATTGGAGGTGTCTGTGGGTAGGTACCTGTGCTGGCTTGTGCCTAAGCACACAGGGGTGCAAACCACATTGCCTGACCTCAGTTCTCAAAGCGTGTGCTCTGCCGAGGAGGTCAATGAACTTCTGACTCCTGGGGTTCACATCTGTGCTCAGACAGACCGACAGGCAGGCAGATGAGGCGGTGAAAGGAAGGAGCGCTGGGTGGCCCCTGCTTGCCCCTGCTCCTGTCCCCTCATCTGCCTGGCCCCAGTACTGTGGTCTTGGGAGTAACATGGCCGATGTGGCACCAGACCCAGAAGGGAAGGCCTTCCCAGGGACTTGTTTTGTCATCGCTGGGCCCCCGTAGTTGGGGTTCCTGTGCAAACTGGCTGGCGCCAGGACAGTGTGGGCTGACCCTGGGGGGTCCCTGCCGCACTCCCCTGTGTGCCCTCCTCCCCTCCTCAGGCAGGGCATTAGGAGGTGGGGCAGTCTCCGTGCTGGGTTCAGTGGGAACCGGGAAAGGGCCGGGAAGGAAGAAGGGTGGTGGCAGGAGTGAATGGGAAGCTGTGGCCAGGACTGGTGACCAGGTGACTTCCCCTTTCCAGGCCCTGGACTTTGAAAGAGTAATTTCTGATTAAAAAAGAAAAAGACAGGGAAGGAGACATGGGAAAAGCAAATCATTGTCTCTCTTAAAAGGCAATGAATTTTGTCCTGGGCCCAGAGGGCCAAGTGACAGATGGAAGGCCCTGGAAGACACATAATCCGGAGCTGGCCAGAGGCAGTGCCAGTGGCCTGGGCCTTGGCCTGAGACTCAGACTGGGCTGACCTGGGGTGGGGGCACCTCTTTGGGCTCATTGGCTCCAGTGGAGCCTGTTGGCAGAGGGTCTGGAGCCGACTGACATTTTCCACTGGAGTCAGACTTGGGCAGGCCAGTGGCCTGGGAAGGACAGAGAGGCCCTCAGAACAGGCTCAGGACACAGCACAGTGTCCTCCAGTTGCCTTAGAATGCAGGATTCAGAGGGGATTGAGGACCCCAAGACTACCCGAGATGGCCTGTGGCCGTCAAGAGCTCATGCTCTGGAGTAGATACACATGGGTGGTAGCAAGGGCAAGTGTCTCCCTGAGCTTGGTTTTCTCATCTGTCGATGGGGCTAATGATAGTAGCATCCTCATAGAAGTATTGTGAGGAGTACAGGAGACCATGTGAATAAGGACTTAACACAGGGGAAAGCTAAGGCAGAGAGGCATTCTGAGGCCAGGGTCCTATTCCTTCCTCTCCCGACGGGGACAGGAGGATAGCCTGGGGTGCACTGAGAACTCCAGGAGTTGGGCCACTGGGTGAGTGCTAATCAACTGCCCCACCTGCCTTGGCCTCCAACCGCTTACCTGGACCACCTTCCTCAGCCTGGGTCCCCTGTAAGCTGGCCCTGGCCCCGGCCCCGGCCCGCCATCAACACTAACAGGCGATGGGAGCTGGGAGTTGTGGCGAGGGGGTGTTTGCCTGTGCCCACATGGCCCCTTAGCCAGGACCCTGCATGCGTGTCCACACGTCCTCACCCATGTCCGTACCTACGTGTCCCCACACCTGTCCACTGGCTGCCCCGGTGGCTTTGGTTTCACCCCCTTCTGGGAGGGGAGTTGGGGGGAGTGGGAGATGCAGGGGGTTCACTCCTTCCTAGGGGTGCTCTCGGCAGCCTGACTCCTGAGGACATAGTTACATGGCTCCTGCTGGTATTTTCTCGTGAGCCTTGGGGGTCTGATTTGGCTCGAGCTGAAGATTTTGGGTTGCCGGGTTACAGTGAGAGGTGAGGGGTTGTGTGGGCGTATCTAGTTGAGGGTTTGTGGGCGTGTCCTGGCTGTTTACGTTTCTGGTGACTGCAGTCGTGTGTATACCCGCGTAATGTGTAAATATCTGTGCCATATTTAAGAGACTGAATATTTTGTGTCCGCGTTTCGACGTGTGAGCAGCCACACAGTTTCACATTTGTGAAACTCTGTTATTCTGTAGAGGTCAGTGTTTCTGCGCGAGTCGTGTGTGTGTGTGTGTGTGTGTGTGTGTGTGTGTGTGTGTGTGTGTGCGCGCGCGCGCGCATGGGTGCGCTGGTGGTGAGGAGTCCGGCTCCTCTGGGACCAGCCTGGCAGGGGACCCTTGGGAGAGATGAATTCTCATTTGGAAAATAGTTTCAGCAGTTACATGCTTGATCTTTTTCATCAGGCAGATTTCCAGAGCTGCTCCCTGTCTTTAGGGCAGGATGGGGGTGGGGAGAGCACAGAGCGAGGCAGCCCCGATCCTGGGAAGCCCCCCTCCCCTCTCCTTCCCAACCCTCCCCTCCTCTTCCCTGCCCTCCTCCTTTACTTTCTTTAAGTCTCCTCCCCCCCGCCTCAGGGCAAGGGATGGGCCGTTGCTGAGGGGCTGATATGCGGATGACACACACACGCGCCCAGACATACATGTCACCCCCAGGTCTCTGGACCCACAAATCCCAGTTGCTGGGGTGTAGGGACCTGAGAGATTGGTTCCCGCTGTCCTTTTACAGAAGGGGATGCTGTGGCTCGGAAGGGGAAATGGCTGACTGAGGTTGCATAGTTAGCGGCTCAGAGGGAATCCAGACCTCATCCCTTCGGCAGCTAACTCCCTGCTTCCCCTCCTTGGGTTCCTAATTCTCACTCAGGCAGCAGGGGACAGGCCATCACATGGACTTGGGAGATCTGGGATTAGCACAGAAGGAGCCTCCTCTCTCCTGGCAAGCAGCTCTGGAGTTTTAGGCCAAGGTGAGCTCCCCAGAGCCTGGCAGGTGTGTCTTGAACATATGTGACACACACACACACACACACACCCCACTTGTGCCTGTAGGCTCCAGAGGCGGTGGGGAGGGAGGAATCAGGTTGATCCATCTGTTCTCTTCACCCAGCCCAGTGTCTGGCACCCGGTGGCACCCAGCGGATGCTTGGTCAGTGAGTAAGAGGGAAGAGTGTGGGGCACGGGCCCCGGGCTGCTGGACCACATCGCAGTTGGAGCTGCAGGTGGCCTGGGGGGTGCCGATGGGGTGGAAGATGTGAGCCCTGAGCTGGGTGACAGGCCAGGTAGGGCTGGAGAGGGAGTGGGACGCGTGTTCTTGGTGAGAGTTTGAATCCTGTTCTGCTCTTACTGGCTGTGTGACTTGGGGTCAGTGCCTTTATTTGTCTGGGTCTCAGTGTCCACTTTCATAAATTGGGGGTGGGAGGGTTTACCTGGAAGGGCTGTAGAAAGAGTAAGTGAGCTAACTGGCATAAAGGGCAGCCCGCCTGGTACACAGCAAGCACTCTGTAAACGGATGTGAAGGTTTCCCCGAAGGTTCCTCCAGGCCCGTGTGTGCTCGTAAGTGTGTACACACAAGCGCCTGTCTGACTTTAAGGACCAAGACTGCATCTTCTGTCTCCTCCAGCCCTGGCAGGCCCCCGGGACAGAGCGTTCCCTGGGTGCTGTGTCCACATTAGGCGCACACCCACTGTGTGTATATGCACACATGTGCACGTGAGTGAGTGTGGATTTGTGTCAGGGGAACTGAGGGTGATGGTCTGCGTGGTGTGTGGATTTATGTGACTGAGCCATGCTCCCCCTCATTCTCTCAGGCCTGGCTTGGGGGCTTGGGGGGGTGGGGGGCGCTGGGAAGACAGGGACCAGGAGGCGAACTCAGAATGGTTATCATCTGGAATCCCCTTCTGGAATCTTGGGGTGGGATAGGGGAGGAGTAGGAGGAGGGCTGGTCCCCTCTCTGAAGTGAAGATATTGGGAGACGCACCTCTATGCACATCTGGTTGCTGGAAACGTCAGAGCCTGGGATGCCGTGGAGTGAATGAGAGCAGGAGGCTCCATGTGGAGATTAACTTGGCCGTGAGGGTGCCCCTCCTGCCCACTCCCTGCCACTCTCCTTTGCCCACCTCGTCACTGTGGATTCATTCGGTCTTCCAGGGACCAGCAGGACCTGCTGTACGCGTAGCCGAGCTCTCTGGGGCAGATGACTGGGTGCTAACGTGGCCCCTAACCCTCAATGACAAAGGCATGTTCATGGGGGCTGCAGAGGTCATGGAGAAACTGACCAGGGTGGAGTGGAGCGTTCATGTAGGGCAGAGGGGACCGAGCATGCTGGCCAGCTAGCTGTGGCCCAGTGAGGATGGCTGCACAGCCAGACAGATCTGAGTTCAGAGCCCAGATCCACCACTTACTGTGTGACCCTGGGCAAAGTATTACCTCTCAGAGCCTCTGTGTCCTTATCTATAGGATGGAGCTAAGTGGTCTGTACTGCTGCATAACAAAATACCCCAAAAGTTAGTGGCTTAAAACAGCAAACAAACATTTAATTATCTCACATTTTCTGTGGGTCAGGAATCTTGACACGGTTTAGTTAGGTGCCTCCAGCTTAATGTCCCTTGTGAAGTTACGGTCAAGCTGTTGGCTGGGGCTGCAGGCTCATCTGAAGGCTTGCCTGGAGGCGGAGCCACATCCAGGCTCACTCACACGGTGACTGGTGGTCCCCGGTCCCTCCCACGTGGGCCTCTCCACAGGGCTACCTTACATGGCTGGCTTCCCCAGAGGGAGCCACCCGAGAGAGGTAAGAGAAAGTAACCAAGAGAGAGGCCAAAGGGTTTTTTTTTTTTTTAATTAATTAACTAATTTTATTTATTTTTGTTTGTGTTGGGTCTTCACTGCTGTGCACGGGCTTTCTCTAGTTGCGGCGAGCTGGGGCTACTCTTCGTCACAGTGTGTGGGCTTCTCATTGTCGTGGCTTCTCTTGTTGTGAAGCACGGGCTCTAGGCGCGTGGGCTTCACTAGTTGTGGCACGTGGGCTCAGTAGTTGTGGCTCGCGGGCTCTAGAGCTCAGGCTCAGTAGTTGTGGTGCACGGGCTTAGTTGCTCCATGGCATGTGGGATCTTCCTGGACCAGGGATCGAACCCATGTCCCCTGCATTGGCAGGAGGATTCTTAACCATTGTGCCACCAGGGAAGCCCAGGCCAAAGGTTTTTTATAACCCAGTCTTGGGAGTCCCGTCCTATTACTTCAGCTGTTAGAAGCTAGTTTCTAGGTCCACTCCACACCCAAGGGGAGAAGATTACAAATGGGCTTACAGGATTACAGGGGACTGCTAGGAGGTGGAGGTGGGGATCACTGGGGCATCTTCGAGGCTGCTTCCCACAGATCCCTAACTTTCAGGGCTTGGGAGAATGAGACAAGGTTGTACAAGAAAGGAATCACGTGTCTGATATAGGAAAAAAAACCCTCGTGATTTTTCTCCTTCTTCCTGCAGGCAAGTGGGGAGTGCTGGAAGGTTCTGGAGCAGGCAGGGCTGTAGTCAGACATGGAGTGTGGAATCTTGGTGCTGGGCAGTGAAGGAAGCTGTCCCTTTGGTCCCCTCTTTCTCTAATTTCTCCACAGGACACCAGAAAGGGCAAGGCACCAAGTAGGTGCTCCTTGGACACTTGCCAGTTATCAGTGGATTAAAAAACTGAACAGTAGCAGTTCAGTCAATGGCTTTTATTGAGCACCTGCTGTGTGCTCTGAGCTAGGCCCTGGGGAAACAGCAGTAAAAAAAAAAAAAAAACACAATGGTCTCTGCCCTCGGGAGGCTCACAGCCCATCAGGGAGACAAGCAAATAACCCTGAAGCCTTTCCTAGCCAGAGAGCTGCACCACAGAGCACAGAAAATGGTCTGAGTGACTCGACCTCTACCAAGGATGGCACATGCCCAGAACCATTCTGGGTGTGAAGAAGACAAGTCAGTGCATTACATATAGTGGGTGCTTCAAGGCATTTGGGCTTAATTCTGTGGAGGATCCAGAGTTGAGAAAGGCTGCTTGGGTGATGGATGCTCTCTTAGGGGCATATGGGATCCTTGGACTTGGTCTGGGGATCAGAGAGACTTCTGGGAGAAAGGGGGCTTTAAAATCAAGGTCTGAAGGAAGAGTGAGAGAAAGGCAGGTTTATAGGTGGGAAGGAGGAAGGAATGGTTCCCAGCAGAGAAAGGGGCTTGGGCCAGCCCTTGAGGCTAGAGGCAGGTGAGGGAGGTGGGCCCCTTGAGGGGGAACCCAGAGAAATTCACATCTGTGTAGTTTTACTTTCATCTCACTCAGGGCCCTCCCCCACCTGCTCTCCCGCATCTCCTAAGCTTTTCCCCCAGAGGGAGCCCTGTTCAGTGACTGTGTGTAAACTAGCCCCAAGTCAGGACCACCCTGGCAATCTGGGATTAGGGCGTTTGGGATAAATTAAAATAGACGGGTCTGGCCTCCCACTGAGCGTAAATGAACAGATCATTTCCTGTGGTGGTGGTTGTTGCTTTTATAAGAAATATTAAGACCTTATGTTGGAATCAGGTGTTAAAGTCCGAAACATTCTTTCACACCTGTGAACTCACTGGGTTCTCACAATGGCCTGGAGAGGTGGGCAGGGCAGCTATGATGACCCTGCTTTTTACAAAGAAAAAATTAAGGTCCAGAGAGGTGAAGCACCTTGCCCAGAGTCACACAGCAAGTCTGTGGCATGGCCAGGTTTTGAAACCACGGTCTCCTGCCTCCAGGGCTCGTGCTCTTTGCCCTATCTTGTACTGTCCAGAAAGTGAGGTAAGCCTCCCTCATTGGAGATGCAAATGATCGTGTCAGCACTGGTATTCAGGTCCACAGGCTCAGAACATAGTGGGATCCTGAACATAGTGGGATCCAGCTGGGCCTTGAAAGATGGGTGGGATTTGGAGAGGTGTGGGTGGGGCAGGGAGAGAAGATATGCAGGGCAGGGGAAATAGCTTGAGCAAAGGTGTAGGAGAGTACAGATTGATGTCAATTGCAACAACAATAATATAATTATTAGCAACTATTATTAATAATAGAATCATTAATAACTATTATTATAGCAGCTACTTACTAGATTCGTTTTAAATACAGCAGCTCTTTAATTCTTGCAAGAATACCAGGAAGGTCTGCCATGGTCCCTATTTTACAGATGAGAAAAATGGGGTCTCAGAGTTGGGTTTGGAGGCAGCAGGCCTGGGTTCACATCTGGGCTCTTTACTCTGGCTGGGTGACCTTGGTGAGTAACTTCACTTCTGAGGACCTGTGTCATTGGGGGTGTAATGAAGACACTGCCTGTTCAGCCACACAGAGGTTGGTTATTGTCAACTGTCATTGCTCCCTCCCTCTCTCCTTGGCAGCCCAGCTCAACAGAGCCTGGGCACCCAGGGCTCTGCCAGGCTGGTTCTGGGGCAGAGTGTGGGCGGGGGCATTAGGAAGGTCACTCCGGAGGCTACATTGTATCTTGGCATCTCTGCCTGGGACCCCACCGAGAGGCAGGAATGTGGTCCGGAGCTGGCTGAGGGTCACCCGGAGGGCTGGCCAGGCTTGTGTCTGGCAGCTCATAAATGCCCAGGAGGAATGGGCTGCCGGGGTGGGGTGGGGGAGCTTCCAGTGTGTCAGCAGCAGCCGCACCTGGCGGGGTGCTGCCGCTGTGGCTCCCGAAACGCCTGTAAACCTGTCACTAAGGGGAGCCTCCCTGGGAGCTCTGCTGGGAGCAGATGGCGCGATTGGGGCTCCACCCAGGACCGCTGGCCACTGGGAGGGCAGTTGTGCAGCTCACAGGCCCAGCGTCTTCAGGCCCTTTGCTGTGGCTGCTCCCCTGGCTGGGACGGGCCAACAGCTCCTCCACACAGCCTTTCCCCACTATGCCTGCCATCTTGGGCTCCTGGGGAAAATGAGCTCTAGTGTTAGCTTCTGAGTAGGGCAAAGGACCCTGGATGTGGCTTTGGAAGATCAGGGTTCAGGTCCCAGCTCTGCCACTTAATTGCTGTGTGACCTCAGGCAAGTTGGTTAACCAGTCTGAATTGCAGCTCATTCATCCATAGAATGGGGATTTTAAGGGGTCACAGTGTATGTTAAAGTATAGGGAGGGAGCCCTGCCCCCAGCTGTCCCTCTGGCCCTTGGCATCAGAGCTGTGCTCAGGATTAATTCTCATTTTGCTTTCTCTCCTTCCTCACCCAGGATCATAATACCAGCTGAGATGGAGGAGGGAGGTAGCAGAAGCAGGGACAGCAGGGGTTCGGGAGGGGGTGATCACCCTGGTCAGGGCTGCCACGTTGGATACCTGTGAAGGTTGTATTTCTTATAGTAGCCCAAGAGAATGGCGCCCCCTGGAGGCATGTAGGGCAGAGCCTACGTGGCTGTACATGGCGGCCCTGGCCCTTGTTCAAAGAGGAGTGATGAAGACTGGGCTAGGGCCACGGCAGTGGGGAGGACAGGAGGGTGCGGGGCCCAGGGATGTTTATTTCAGAGGTGGGATTGGCAGGTTGGATGTGGGGTGCTCGGACTCCACTGGGGCCTGGGAACATGGTGGGGCTGGCGGGTTACGGTCAGGAATTCAACGGGGGCCTGGTGAGCAGCAAGTGACCGTGGTCCGTGGGCAGGAGATGCCCAGCAAGTCAGAAAGGGTTTTCACGTCGCTCCCACAGAGGTGGTTCAGTGGGCAGAGACCACACTGGTCTCTGTGGGCAGGAAGAGGCCAGCACAGGACGTAGCAGGCCCAGGAATCAGTGAAGCTGCTTTGCAGCTGCCAGAGTGCTCTCTTCAGACCCACAGGGGACAGGGAACAGCACAGCCACTTCACTGGAGTGGAGGGAACTTAAGGCTGAGAGTGGCAGCCCCGACCAGGCTTTGGGGTCTCCCGTCAGATGGGCCAATCCTAGGATCTGCCTGTGGTGGGATGCTGGGGGCTGTGGGTCAGAGATTCCAGCCCCGCTTTCATCTCATCTTCATAAAGACCTGGTTTGTTAGTCATTGTTGCTGCTTTTGAGGTATAATTTATGGACACTAACATTCACCCTTTTCAAGTGTATATTTTGGTGAGTTTTGATAAATGTATAATTTGTATAACCACTACCACCATTGCGGTATAGAACATTTCTGTCGCCATAAAAACATCTTTGTGTTGCTTTCCTCTTCCCCAAACTCCGATACCCACTGATCTTTCTGTGTCTGCACTTCTGCCTTTTCCAGACTGTCACACAAATGCAATCAGACTGTATGTAGCCTTTTGAGTCTGGCTTCCTTCACTTAACATGCTTTTGAGGTTCCTTCTTGTTGTGTCGTAGCTCTGTTCATTTATTGCAGAGTAGTATTGATCGTGTGGATGTACCGTGTTTTATTTATCCATTCGTCAGTTGGAGGGCATTTGAGTTGTTTCCAGTTTGGGTTATTTTGAATAAAGTTGCTGTCCATTTGCGTACAGGTCATTGTACAGATGTCTTCATTTCTCTTGGGTAAGTGCCCACGAGCGTGATTGCTAGGTCATACGGTAGGTGTTTAACTTATAAGAAGCTGCCAAGCCCTTTTCCACGTTGGCTGCACCATTCTGCATCCTATCAGTGATGGATGAGGGCTGTGTATGAAAACACGGTTTGCAGTTCCTTGTCTGGCGGCATACACACCTGTAGTGTGGAGGCAACATAATAGAATGCCAGGTATCCCCCTGTGTGGGACACGGCTGAACATGTTTTTCATGTTTTATCAGTTATGACCATATTTAGAAAGTGTATCCAAACCCATGCTTTCTTGGCTGTTAATGCTGAATAGCTAAGACCCTGGCCCTGCAGTCAGATTGCCTGGGTTTGGCTCCGAAAGCCCCATCCTGCTGGCTGTGTGACCTTGGGCAAGCCGCTCAATCTCTCTGAGGCTGATTCATCGTCAGGTAAATGGGCTTATACTGTCCCTCCTACCTCATCAGTTTGCTGTGAGGGTGAAACCAGTAAGTATATGTAAAACTCTCAGTTCAAAGCCTGGCACGTGTTAGCCCTTGATGAATGGCTGCCATTATTATTAGATGTATGGCCCGTATGTAGTAGATGTGTGTTCTGTGTGTACTCCCTTGTGCATCCATGTGTATATGAGTACATGTGTGTGCACGCACTACACGTGTAAATGTGCGATTCCTGGTCTAATGGGTAAGGGCAGGAATAAGTCTCCTTCCCTCCTCTGTCTCCTAGGTTCTGGGTTGCCCTCACGTGCTCACAGGTGTATGTGGGTACCTGTGAGCGTGCCTTTTTCTGAGGTCACTTGTCTGGGTGCACACTGTACCCCCAGGGACCAAGGTTCCCCCATTCCCATTCTCTATCTGTTCGGCTGTCAGCCAGGGAGGCTGGGCCTGTGCTGCCCTCGCCCACGCAGTGCCCTCCCTGTGGGTGGGAGGCCCTGGGGAATGGTCCTTCCAGGGCCTGGGTCTCTGGTCCCTGGGTGTCTTCACCATATTTGTCCTGAACCAGTGTTTCCTGGATCTCTATCCAGGGCTCCGGGATCCCAACTGGGATAGGCGGGAAGGAGAGGAAGTGTTTTGAAGGAAGCTGAGGCCCTGCAGTTCGTCCATGGGTCCTGAGCGGAGGCTGCAGCGGGGGCCCCGTAGGAGAGGCTCTTATCAGCTGCCAGGCTCAGCAAGTTTAAAAGCTGCTTTATTGGAATATAATTGACACGCACTAAACCACAGGTGTCTAAGGTGTATGACTGGGTAGGTTTTGACATACGCACATGACAATGAAGCCATCACCACAATCAAGATGGTGAACACATCTGTCACCTCTCACCCCACGTATTCCCTCCTGCCCCTACCACCCCCAGGTCCACCAGTCTGCTTATTATCACTCTAGCTTAGCTTCTGTTTTATAGAATTGGCACCAGTGGGACAGAGTGGAAGGAGAGGAAGGGTTTTAAAAGGGGTGGAAGCCCTGCAGTTGCTCTGTGGACTGTGTCTGCATTTTTTTAAAACTGGCTTCGCTCGGCGTGATGACTTTGTAATTCATCCGTGTTGCTGCTGCTGTCAGTAGTTCTTTCCTTTTTCACTGCTGAGTAGTATTCCGTTGTATAGACGAACCACATTTGTTATCCATTCACCCAGCAGGTATTTCTTCTTTTATGCTTTCATTTCTGCGTATGTACACAGCCCTAAATAGTGTATGATGTTACCTCTCACCAATGGTATTTTTTGAAAGCAAGAGGTAAGCTCTTTCTGAGACTGGCCTGAGCCCAGTGGGTACCTCTTCTAGGTGGGGCACCTATATCCAGTGCCACACGTTGCTCTCACCTCAACTGTCCTCTTCCATGGGATGACCTCCCCTGCTCTGTGCTATTCAGGGGTCATTCAGCTTCTTCGGGTGGCCTTCCCAGACTGTCTGGGTCTCCTCTGAGCAATTCCAGCCTTCACTGCTGGGTGGCTTTCAAAGCCCTTGAGCACCATTCTTGGTTCCTTCGTGAGAGCAAGGTGAGCCCCGCCTTGTGCCACCCTCAACTCGTGGGCCTGGCATGCAGGAAGCAACTCCAGAGAGGCCAGGAGGCTGATGCTCAGGGTATCTGGCTGGCTCTGGACTGTGGATGCTGGTGTCTGGGGCCCTTTGGGAAGGAGGAAGCAAAGATGCAAAGTGTTGCAAACCAGTGCAAATACTGGACCAAAGTCTGGCCTTCCCACCTCCTGGGATTCTCCCCTCCTTCTCTCCTCTCTGCCTGTCTTTCATCCCCTTCCTTGAAACCCCTCCCCTCTCTTTAGGGTGGGGAAGGCCTCTGGGCTCACCAGGCTTTCTGTATTATTAAATTCTTGTCTTGGAGGGACCAAAATTTGAAACATCCCAGATGGCCTCAGTCACATTCTGCGGTTTTCTACGTCCCCACCCCATCTTCCCCATCCTCTGTGTCTCTTCTCAAGATGACCGGATGGGCAGGAGCTGCCCTTCCTGATGGATGAGACACTGATCTTGGGGAAGAAATGAACCCCCCCAGCTGCCAAGGCTGTGCATTAATGCTACCAATGCTGCTGATACATGGCTTAGAGTCACAGAGTGGAGGCCACTTATTGTGCCAGAGAGGGGAAGTGACTTCCCCAAGGTCACATGGCCAGTTAGTGACAGACACAAGCCACCTGGCACCACATCCCATGTTCTTTCCTCTCTCTGCCCTGTCTCCTAGATGCCAACCTCACATGTTTGTAAAGTGCCTTATGAACCAAGCCCTGCTTATGGAAGAAAGCACAGTGCCTCCCTGGCTAGGGGTTCTTGAAGCAGATCCGAGTTCCTAGGAAGCCTGGGTGAAAAGGCCTGCCTGTGTTCAAGATGTTGTGGGCGTGGGCAGTGTAAAGCAGGAAGGCAGCCTGGGGAGGAGGGAGGAGGGAGGAGGGAGGAGGGAGGAGGGAGGAGGGAGGAGGGAGGAGGGAGGAGATGGGCATGCTCCTGGGGCTGACGCTGCAGAGGCTGCCTCACCCACCTTTCTGGTCTCCAGTGCCAGCGCTATGGTCAAGTGTTCAGCCTTGTCAGTCCAGCTCCAGAGCCTTCTCCTCCTCCCCTCCTCCAGGAGGCCTTCCTGGGAAGTGACCTACCTTTTGGTGCATATTACTGTCTGCCGTTTGTATTGCAGCTTCTGTCCCTATCTTATCTCCCTTCCTGGACTGTTGGCTGCTTGAGGACAGGATCCATGTATGTTTCATGCCTTATCTTCAGTGCCTAGGACAGGGCTTGGTATTCAGTAGATACATAATGAATATTTGTTGAGTAAAATACATGGTGGTGGTAGTGAGTGACAGTGAATGGTGTTGGATGTTGGTTGTAAATGGTGGCTTGTCACAATGCTAGAGGGCGGGAAGTAAATGGTGGTAAATACTGGTGAGGAGCAGTAGGTGGTAGTTGGGGGTGGTCTGTCACAGATGGGGGCAGATGGTGGTGGTGGGAGGTGACAGGTGAAGGGTGGGGCGGATGGTGGTGGGAGGTGATGAGTGAAGGGTGGGGGCAGATGGTGGGGGGAGACGGGTGAAGGGTGGGAGTGGATGGTGGTGGGTAATAAACGGTGGTAGGTGGTGAAATGGGAAATAGCAGTAGATGGTAGCAGGAGAAGGAAGGTGGCAAAAAGTGGCAGTGGTGCTAAGGGGCAAAGATGGTGGAAATCCTGGGCAGTGGTGACTTCTGCTTATGCCCCAGCCCTCTGCCCTTCCCTAGGGGACCCTGGTCCAGCTCTTGGGCTGTCAAATTCTCTGACGCTGTGGCTTGTTCCTTTGCAGACTCCATCGGGGGCCCCTTCCCTGTCACCTCTCACCGATGCCACCACAAGCAGAAGTACTGCCCACCGGTGCTGCCCGGTGGGGGGCTCCCGGCCACGCCACTGCTCTTCCACCCACATACCAAGGGCTCCCAGATCCTCATGGACCTCAGCCACAAGGCCGTCAAGAGGCAGGCCAGCTTCTGCAATGCCATCACCTTCAGTAACCGCCCGGTCCTCATCTATGAGCAAGTCAGGCTGAAGGTGGGGCCTCCCTCCCTGTTCCCGTCACTGTGTCCCCCCGGGGCCTCTGGACGTTCCTGCCAGGCACTGCCTTCTGCTAACGGCCATCATTACCCCCTGCCCCTTCTCTTTCCTCCCTACCGCACTTCTACCCTTCTTCATCCCTCCTCTTTCTCTCTCCTCCTCCTTACTCCTTTCTCAACCTTCCCTGCATGACGGAGAAGGAACGGGAGAGGGGAGTGGTCATGGGGAGGTGACGGGAGATGATGGTGGGAGGTGAGAACTACTTCTCACTCGACTGGTGGGGCTCCTGGGGGAGGGAGAGGGGCCCAAATAGCGGGTGAGCTGGGCGGTGTGACTCCCCATAGGAGTCTGTCTGGGGGTGGACTGCAGAGAAGGGCACAGCCCCTTCCCCTTGGGCTCACTGATGGTGTGTCTGAGGCCAACCCCCTGCCGCCCAGATCACCAAGAAGCAGTGCTGCTGGAGCGGGGCGCTGCGGCTAGGCTTCACGAGCAAGGACCCGTCCCGTATCCACCCTGACTCACTGCCCAAGTACGCCTGCCCCGACCTGGTGTCCCAGAGCGGCTTCTGGGCCAAGGCGCTGCCCGAGGAGTTTGCCAACGAGGGCAACATCATCGCCTTCTGGGTGGACAAGAAGGGCCGTGTTTTCTACCGCATCAACGACTCGGCCGCCATGCTCTTTTTCAATGGGGTCCGCACAGCCGACCCGCTCTGGGCCCTGGTGGACGTCTATGGCCTCACGCGGGGCGTCCAGCTACTTGGTGAGTGCCCTCTCCCTCTGGCCCCTTAGGTGCAGGGCACAATTCTGGTGCCGTGGTCTGACTTGACTTGGTTCTATCAGGCATGGGGCTCCCTCCCCCACTGGTAGCAGCCCTGGGGCTGACTGGGCACTGGGACAGCTCTGGGAGCCTTGATGTGAACTGCAGAGCATCCCTTCTTCCAGGCCCACAGCTGTGGCAAGTGGAGCCTGGCGAGATTTCTGCCCTCTGTGGTCCCTCAGGTTGTGCCTTTGAGCCGTGTGCGACCTTCATGATCACGTATGGCAGCCTCAAAGACCCCCTCAGCCCCAGGAAGTAATGAATATTAATCATAATAACTGTAGTTTACAGAGCTCTTACTGTGTGCCAGGCACTGTGTTATTGCCGTTCTCGTAGCAACCCTGGGAGGCAGACTCCCTCACTGGGCCCGTGGAGGTGAGCCGCAAGCTCAGGGAAGTTGTCGTTGGCCCTAGGAGGCGCTGCAAGGCTCAGCCCCAGGTGAGCCCTGGCCCCTGGGCTCTGCAGCCTTCCAGGAGGTCCAACCCCACCTTAGTCCTTTTTGCAGGGATATGGGTGAGAGGGGTAGGAGGGGATAGCAGAAGGCACGAGCGGGGCTAAGACTCTTCTGGCTGCTTCTGGGCCCCCAGTGTGAGTAAGGCTACTACAGGGGAGTGAGAGGGCAGACATCCTGTGGGAGGTGAGGAGGAGGGACATTAGAAAGTATTCTAGGGCTGCTAAAGTACCAGGCTTCCTGGCAAGGGCACACACAGACCCTAAAATGCCAGGGCTGGAAGGGGCCTCAGAGTCTCAGACTTCCTTGGGTCTCACAGCGAGTTGGTGGCTGAGGTGGGGCTGGAACCCAGGTCACCTGACTCCCAGTCCAGGAATCCCACTTTGCCGCACTTGAGCATGTGTAGGCAAGTGTGTGCGCATGTGCATGAGCACACGTAGACTGGGTACAGGTCAACCCATGGGCAAATTGGCTGTGTCTCCAGGAGGATCCTGGATGAACCTCAGATTTTCCATCTGTAAAATGGGTTGGTAGGAAAATTAAATCCAACTAAAGAGGCTATGAGTAAAGTGCCCAGCATAGTCCTCGGTACCAAGTCGATGCTCAAGCCAATGTTTGCTCTTCCCATCTCCCATCCCTGCCCCACATCCCTGCAGAGAAAACTGCCATGGAGGTGGTGGAAAAACGTTTTTTCTTTTTGTCCTTTCTGACTTCAGAGCCTAGAAACAGTGAAGCTCTTTTTTTTCAGAACACTTTTATTTGAGTAAAAAGATAGTTAAAAAGAAAAAAGACTGTGAAAGTAAAAACAAAGAAATGAGTAATCGTTAGAAGTCTTTCTGTGTGAAGGAGGGGTCCATGTCTTACCCAGCTAGTTTCCTCTCCAGGGTGGAATCTTGTGCCTGGTGTGTACAGGACCCTGAGGAATATTTGCAGTGTGGGTAGGGGAGAGTGGTGGGATGGACGTTCGATGAAGGAAAGGGTTGGGGGCGTGGCCGAGGTAGACCCAGCCCCACTCACAGACAGCCTCAGGCTCACTGGGAGACAAAGCAAACACTCCAGAACAATCAGGGCATAACCCAAGAGACAACAGTTAATCGCTGAACACTGTGGTCATAGGATCTCATCCATTTGCCAAGATGGTTTCCATCCAGTTATCTCATTTCACCTCTCAGCAGCTGGCCCTGGAGGGAGTGATTATTATCCCCATTTGTCGGAGAAAATTGAGGCCCATGGAAGGCCTGTCCTGTCCATGTATGGGTGTGGCAGAGCTGGGACTTGAACTGGGTGTTCTGATGCCAAAAGTAGTACCTTTCGCATTACCTGCCCCCTCCCCATCCGGCTCCCCCACCACCAGCAGCCGCGGTGGGTTTAAGCAGGAAGTCAGAGGAGGCTGAAGTCAGTGTGGGAGGATGGAGTCTAGGAAGGCTTCTTGGTGGAGGAGGCTTAGGCTGGGCCTGTAAGTTCCAGGAGGGTTGGGATGGGGGTGAGGATGAAGGGGACATACTGGGTGAGATGGGGCTTCCAAATCTCAGGGGCTGAGGGAGGGGCCTGGAGAGTAATCTTGAAGGGCCCCACCCTGGGGCAGAGCCCAGGCACTGACCTGGCCCAGCCTCTTTGACTATAAATGGGTTTTCACGCAGTATTTTCAGTTGCATTTGGATTTCCTGTCAGCCTCCTCTCTGTATACCCAATAAGGCCAAGGCCCCAGCTGATTCCCGTCACAGCTGTAAATCACCATAATCCCTGGGCATTTTAAAACACTGATTATGGCCCCTAAAATGAATTAGCAGATTAAAATAGCTCCTCGATTTGCTCTTCCTAAATTGATTTTTTTTGTGAAGAAAGGAGAGACGCACCCAAGTTATCTTCGGAGGTGGGCCTGCTGCTCTATGCTCTCATTCCGTGCCCCTGCCCCCGGGACACACCTGCTGCCCTGTATAGTCTCAGGGTCTATTTCCCTCCCTCTCCTCCCCACTTCTCATCTCCCCCTCTCTCCTTACCTGCCACGTCACTGCACCTGTGTCTTTCTGGGCCTCTCTCTCCCTCCACCCAGATCCCGCCGGCTCCTCTGCTTTCCCTCTTCTTGCTCCTCAGCTGAGTTTCTCCTCTGAAGAAGTCACTCTCTGTCTTGGGGGCTCTGAGGATGGGCCTGTCTTTCCTGGGGTGATTGTGCCCCAAAACCGTGGCTCATCTTTAGAGATTACCTGCCAGAGGCCTGCCCCCTCCCCTCTTGCCTCCACCTGGAACCTGTGGCCAAAGCCCTCCAAGCTCCTCAGCCTAGAGACATCCTGGGCTCCCTGGCACATAGTAGGTCCACAAGTCAGGCCATGGACAGATTGGCTGTCTTCCCGCCACAGAGTGGAGGTAGGGGCTGATGTCTCTCCCTGATTGACACCTCCAGGTGGGGTCCCCATCCCCACCCCCCACTGCCCTAACCATCACCTAGGCCCCCCGATGCCCGTGCCATGGCCCCGGCAGACCTGCTTCAGGCCTTCCAGGCTCCCTGTTACGCTGGAGTTCACAGCAGATCACCCTCTTCCCTCCGGGCACCCTGGCCCAAGCCCAGGCTGGTATCTCCAAGAATAACAGCTTCCTACCTCCAGGAAGAAGGACCTGCCAGCAACTAAATAAATACAAGTTTTATGCGGTGATTAGTACTTGGAGAGATAAGTTCCTATCCCAGTTTTCAAGGTCTCCCTCCTCCTCTCAGAAGTGTTGGTTCAGGAAGAGCAGCTGTGGATCCTGGCAGAAAGCTGGTGAGCCAGGAATCCATTTGTAGGGTGTTCCTACGCACCCCGCTGTGCCCACCACAGCCTAGGTGCTGTGCAGGGGTCGGAGGAGACACTAGAATTGGAAACCCGGCCCCTCTCCTTAAAGAGTGTTTATACTGGGGGACATGCCATATGACTGCTCTGAGGTGACCAGAATCCAATACTGCAAAAAAGTGTGGCTGAAGAATAAAACCGGGGGGGGTGGGGTGGTGGTGCAGCTGGGGAGCAATCCAGAAGGACTTCCTGTAGGAGACGAGTTTCAAGTCAGAAACCAGGGGAGGTGAAAAGAATGGACTGGTTGAGGAGGAACAATTTAGGCCAGACAGGAGGGGTGTGCATTGGCACAGAGGTGGGGAATTGGCGGTCAGTCGGGGAGCAGATCCTTCAGGGGATGGGATGAAGTGGGAAGGTAGTGGATGACTAGCAGAGAGCTGGTGTGTGCCGGTGTGGGTATGTCATGCATCACAGAGGAGAGAGCCAAGAGAGTAGAAAGTTTCCAGCAGCTTCTTGCTGTCAAGTTTTTCAGTAAGAGGAAATGTGGCCCAGAGATGGGGAGGGGCCTACCCAAGTTCTCCCAACTAGTCAGAAGCCAGGCTGGGCCTGGGATTCAGACCTCGCAGCTGACGTGGGCACAAGGTCAGGTGAGAAGACTTACTGCCACATCAAGATGTCTGTGGCTGAGCCCAGGAGGGTGTTGGGAGGCCATTAGGGGGGTTCCCAAGGACTCATGGTGTCACCCTAGGTCTTGGTAAAAGAACCCACCTGCCTACTGAGGAGAAGGATGTACAGAGACCCTCAGGGTAGCTTTCTGGGGGCCAGGCTGCTGCTGCACCAGTCGCTGGGGTGGTGGGCCAGCCTGGCTGCTCAGCATTGAGAGGCCTGGGCCTCTCCGTAGATAAGGCTTGGGGTCAGGTCTCTGTCCCGGGCGTGCCTCAGCTTGCGGTACAGAGCGTGAGGCATCCCGGCCGGCTGAGGGCCACACTGCCATCTGGGGCTTCCGCTTCCCAGGCTAAACCAATATTTACCTTCAGCTGTGGCTGCCAGGGGCTGAGAGGCAAATATTGGCTTCAGGAGCCTGAGCCAAGCTCTTGGGATGGAGAACGAGCCGAGCATGCTGATAGCGATTTCTTCCTTTTTGATGGTTTACATTTCTTTCTTTTTAAAATTTTATTTATTTATTTATTTTTGGCTGCGTTGGGTCTTCATTGCTGTGCGCAGGCTTTCTCTAGTTGCGGCGAGCGGGGGCTACTCTTCGTTGCGGTGCGTGGGCTTCTCATTGCGGTGGCTTCTCTTGTTGCGGAGCACGGGCTCTAGGCGCGCGGGCTTCAGTAGTTGTGGTTCGCGGGCTCTAGAGCGCAGGCTCAGTAGCTGTGGCATGTGGGCTCTAGAGCGCAGGCTCAGGAGTTGTGGCTCACAGGCTTAGTTGCTCTGCAGCATGTGGGATCTTCCCAGACCAGGGCTCGAACCCGTGTCCCCTGCATGGGCAGGTGGATTCTTAACCACTGTGCCACCAGGGAAGCCCTTCATTTCTTCTTAGTTTAAAAAAAAAAAAATCTTGCTGTTCTTTCTGCTTCAGAGACTCTTCCAGGTGCTTCTTTTTTGCTCACCTCAAATTCTGCCAGTTATGTCAAGGCCCAGTACCAAACCCTCCCCTCTACTAGGGAGCCTTCCCTGACTTACTGTGTTCTTCGTGACCCTTCCTCTTCCTGAAGCAAGTGGGCGTCTAAGCAGTATCAGAAGCTCTGCATCATATATTGTCCTCTGTTAAGAATACAGTAGCAATCCTCTTTGTCTGTATTATAAAGAAAGTTATTACTGTACCTATTTTGCAGATAAGGAAACAGAGGCTCAGAGAGATCTGATAACTTGTCCATGGTCACACAGCTTGGTGGAGCTGGGACTTGAGCCCAGAAGTGTGGGCTACATTAATTCCCAGCTTCTCTAAATATGAGTCTCTCTGGTCTCCCTATTATGTCTAGATACCCCCTCAGGGGTGGGGATTTTGGCCCCCTTATGTCTTCCAGAATAGAGCTTGTGAGAGCTCCAGGCATCAGGGGTCAGCCATATGTGTTGGGCACAGGTAGGCCACCAGGGCCCCGGCAGAGTCGAAGAGGGGCAGTGGGTGACCAGCGTCCTGTTTCAGTGGTGAGGGTAGGTCTGCCTGCCCTGTAGTTCCCTGAAGGCTCTTGAGGGCTTTGTTTGATTCTGTTGTTCACAGTGTGCTCTAGTTTTCTACCAGAATGAATATATATAAAGTGTAACCATATATAGATGCCAATATTTGACTCTTTGTAATGTCCAGAAATGGCAATTTTATGTGTTTCCATCTAGTATCTCTTTGGCCCAAGATATAGTTCTGGGGACCTTGGAGAGAGCCGGTGGCCCAGAGTGGGGTGTGTGTAGGGGAGGAGCTGGGGCCTTGTAGTATTGGGGGCAAAGCTGTCATTTCAGAAGCAGGAGACCTGACTGAATCGACTCCACTTGGCCATTCACTAGCTTCGGGCAAGTCTCTCAGCGTCTCTGTGCCTCAACCGCCTTGTCTGTTACTTGGACATAATTATACATGCACCATGTACCTCACAGATATTCTGTGAGGCTCACATATGTAAAAGTGTTTATACAAATGGGAAGGGCTGTCTTTTTTGGTTAAAAAGGAATATCTAGAAACACCACCAAAATAGACAGTCCCCTGCCAGTCGTCTCATTGGAAGAGGGGGCCTTAAAACCAAGTCCCTGTGTCTGGATGAAAGTCAAACCACGCGATCTAAACTGTTTCTTGGAACAAGATCTGTGGTTCTCCAGCTGGGTTCCTTGGAGCACTGGGATTCCACAGAGACATCTCTGAGGCAGCTGAGTGGCAGGGCTCTGTGGCCACCTCTTAGACTTTAAGCAGTTTTCCGTTCCATTGGATGAATGATTCCACTGCTTGAAAAAAAAGTTTGAGAACCACCAGACCAGATGATTCTGAGAATCTATACATCTAAGATCCTGTGGCTTGAAGATTCTATAAACCTAAGAGTCTATGACTCTGAGTGATTCTGGGACATTCTGCCCTTCCCTCCGCGAGCCTCAGAAAGTGTGTTTGTTTCCCCTAGCTTTCCCGTGGTTGGGTTTACATGGAGAGTGTGGAGGTGGTGTGGGCTCAGGGCACTGCCCAGAAGGGTGGAGAAACCCCTCGCCCATCCAAGCCATGTACCCGTCCTCCTGGCTCCTCCTCCTGCTCCGTGCCAGCTGCAGACCGGCAGGAGGATGTTTATGGACACAGTAACTGGGTTGGCGCGCCTTCCAAACAGGGGCCGGCAGAGATCTGCCAGCCGGCTGGGCGGCTGCAGGCTGACCCGTGGTTAAAGATTATCCAGCGCTGCGGATGTGCGAATCTAAACAAACAAGACTTGGGCTGACGGCAGGCCCTGCTTCAAAGGAGCCTCTGCTCCAGTTCCCAGGCCCTGCCTTGGTTACCCCGCACTGGCCGGCAACGTGTGGGGGGCTGAGTGGGTCTCTGGGTGGGAGCTGGCCCTGGTGCCTTCCGCCTGGCGCGTCTTCCTCCACTCCTTTCCTTTCTCTCCACTGGTTTTGCTCAGACTGTTCTCCCCAGGCATTTGCTAATGCAGTTTTCCCACCCGAGTGGCTCTCACTTCTGTCAATCCAGACCCTCTTGTCCTTCAGGGCCTGGGTCAAATCTTGTTTTTCCTGAGATGCCGTCTCTGAACAACTGTGACTGTTAGAAAAACTTTCCTTGCATGGTTCCAAGTGTCCTGTACCCACTCCTTGGGGCCCCCTCTGAGCCTTCTCTTCTTTAGGATAAATCTCCCTTTTAGGATAATGCTGTCCAGCTGAGGCTAAGAACTTCTGTTTCAGAGCGAGTCAAAGTAGAGGATAGATGGCCTTGAGAAGTGGTGAGCTTCTTGTCCCCAGGGGCATTCTAGCCAAGGCTGGGTGAGAACTTGGCAGAGATAAACAGATTTCCTCATTCTCCTCTGAGGTCCTGTCTTACCTGAGACACTAAGAATTTTGTAACAAAATTGTACTCAAATATTTTCATGCCTCCAAGCTTCAAATCTCCCAAGGGCTACTGGCTCCCCAGGGCCCAGGTCCTGGCTCTCCCTCTCTTTAACCCCTGCCCAGGGCTGGGCACATAGGGGGTCAATGAGTGGGTGCCCTGAGTGCCACCCTGAGGGGAGGAAACCCTGGCCCAGGCCTCCCTGCCCTTTGCAGGGCCTGGCTCTTTCTGCCTGGGCCCAGGGGACCTGCAGAGCCAGTGCCAGGCACCAGATTAGGCAGGAGCTGAAGACTGACAAGTTCTCTCCTGAAAGATGGGACACAAGAGGGGAGCCAGCTTTGCAGCTTCTCCCGTGGCCCTGTGCCGCCCCTCCCCTATCATAAACACCTCCAAGTGGGCAGCTGTGTGTCCCAGGCACGGATTAAATAACTTGTTGCTTCAAACGTGGGGCCACCCCACTGCTTGGGGGCCACAGGCTGGCCCTCTGGGTTTTCCAAGCTGTACCCCAGGGCGCAGTCCTGGGCTGAGGTTCAGCCCATGGTTGTTCTCCCCTGGCTTCGGGGGCCCGGACCCTTCCCTGACCTCCAGGTTGATGTGAACTCACATCAAGGTGTTGTGACCTTTGCTGTCCCCTCTGCGGAGGGCGCTCTGACCAGTTCCTCCATCTCAGGTTTCATCTATTTCAGGGCCCCACGCAGCCAGGCACACTGATGGGATGGTTATTTTGGAGCTTGCTGGTGGCCTGCAGCTGCTCCTGACCCCGAGGGGTGGAGGGGATGGGAGAGAAGACATACTTGGGCTGGGCACTGGCCCCAGAGATTCCATTTTCAGCTGTTTCCCAGCATCTCCAGGACCTCCTCTCCTAACTCCTGTGATATTTCAACAAAGGCCAAAAGGATCTCTTTCCTACCCCTTCCCCTCTCTCTCTCTTTGCCCACTGTTTCTCCTTCTTCCTCTTCTCTCGTCTCTGATCACCATTTGTAGCTTCTCCTTCCTGGTCTTTAGTCAGTAATGTCATTCAATGATTCTGTCCTGGGTGCTTGTCATGACTGATGGGAAGTCCTAGGTTCAAAAAGTTAGTTGTCTGAGTGCAGGTGGACCTGACTTTGGTTGATAAACTCAACCTGAGCAAATGGTAATAACTGAAGTTATCAGGTATCCAGGTGCCAGGGGCTTCTCAATCTACCTCTGATCCCTGCGACAACATCGCAAAGCAGGTATTAGTGTACCCCTGTTCTCATGGTGAGTGATCGGGGGCTGGAGGACAGTTGCTTACCCACAGGCCACCAGCCAAGTGCTGGATCAGACATTTAAACCCAAAGCCCATGCATATTCTTCTGAACCATGTAGCATGAAAACAATAACAATGGCTCATATTAACCTCGTGATTATTATGTGCCAGGTACTCTACTAGGTGCCCTAGGTACCTCGTCTTCTCAGCATCCCTTCCAAGGGGAGTATTAGAGTCCATATTTTATACCAATAAGTAAATGCTGATTTCACTGCTGAAGAAGAGAGTCCCAGAGGGGTTAAGCTATTTGCCCAAGGTCATACGGCCAGGAAATGGCAGAGCTAGGATTTGAACCCAAGCTGATGACTTCAGAGTCCTTGCACTTAACTATGCTCCTGTCTTGCCTACCAGTATATGGATTTTGTTAACCAAAAAACCTAAAATACTTTTAGGTTGCATTATTAGAAGGGCACACCTGGAATACTGAGTCTGGTTGTGTTCATTGTCTAAGAGGTGGGAAGGTGTGTGGGGAATCTGAGTATTCCCTGAGGAAAGCGGTCCTCAGTGTGGGGCTGAGAGGCAGCCCCAGGGGTAGTAGGTATAAATACAGGGGGGTTATGACTGAGTGAGCCCTAGAAAGTAAACTGTATAAAGAGCAACACATGATAGGTGTGTGTTTATGCGTACAGATTTGTGTGGAGTGATCATTTTATTTAGGTTGATACGCAGGCTACTCATTTTCATTATCTAGCAATTTTGTATAAAAATAGCAAGTCACTTGTAAACACCGCCAGAATATTTTCTAGCTGGTTTGTAATTTTCTAAGAGTGATTTTGTTTGTGTTTGTTGTCGTGGTGGCGGTTCTTGTGTTGGTTTTTGTAAGTGTAGATCTGTAAATTCAATTGCAGTATTTAAAGCTTCAGCATTGACACCTTGTGTGTATGAGAGGGGGGATTTGAAGGAAGATGCCTTGAAGAGTGAGTTGGGTGGCAGTTGGCAGTTGTGGGAATTTCTTTTCCTATTGGGTATGTGATTTTGTCAAAAGGAAGTATTTCTCCCAAAATTGGGAGTAGGCAAACTACCCATCAGTTAAGTTTTGTGTGTATGCTAGTTTAAAAAAGATAATATGTAATATAATGTAAAAAAAAAAAAAAAAAAGCTTTTATGGTAGATTTTGTAAATTTGTTACAGGGTAACCTGTTTTCTAGCTGTGATCTTACCACTTCAAATGGGTGTAATTTGAATAAATTTTGTATGGTAAAGGATCAATAAAATGACTTTTTTAAGAGTTCAAAAAAAAAAATACAGGGAGGTAGATTTCAGTTTAACAGTAGGAAACATTTTCCTAAAGACAGAGTAGCTCAGCAGTGGCACTGCTGGGAGGTAGTGGGTATATCCAAGCAGAAGAGGACTCCTGAAGGGGCAGAGAACAGGAGAGAGCTCACATTCCAGCCCCATTCAGGAATCTGTTCTGAGCGTCTGCCCAGCTCCATGGGCTCTGGCCTGATTGTCCTGAGCGTGTGGGGTGGGCTGGAGAGAGGAGTGTGGGGTGTGTGTGGGGGGGGGCCCCCATGACGGCCTTGTTCTCATAGGCCCGGCTGGGCATTTCTGAGCCACTTGTTTCCTCCTCACCCTGTTTCCCCATCCCTTCTCCTCTGTCCCCAACCCTCTGGACTCCTCAAGGGCCGCTGACTGGAATCCCTAAGGGGTAGGGGAGCTGGGGCTGTTTCCTGGGGTCCAGGTCAGCCCACAGCCCTCCTCAGCCCCCCACTATTGTCTCCAATGTCTTGCCTTCCTCGCCTCTGCCTCTCCGCAGGCCCCCAGCTTCTCTGCACCATTACTGTCACAGAGTCAATTCCCTGGAATAATCACATTTTCCGGTCGGCTCCCTCCTCCTTGCCAAACACGATGCTGGGAATCCTGACCAGCCAGGCCCCAAGAGGCTTCTCCAGAGAAGCAGGAGCCTTGGGGGGAGGGCTGGCCCAGCACCCTCTCCTTGCTGGGGTCCAAACAACACTGTTCCTGGAAAGGGCAGGGGAGCTGGGGGAGAACAAAGAGAGAGAGGCTTTAGAGAGCGTCTCTAGATTCAGCTGGAGCTGAGTTCTGGCCTCTGAGGCCCCTACCAGTCCAGTCCCCCAAGCTTTACTCTCACACCAAGCACTCCAGCAGCCCTCACTCAGTTCCTGGAGAGAAAGCACAGATTCTCCCTGGGGGAGGCTCAGAGAAAAGCCTCCTGAGAAGGGGTTGGCCCATGATGTGAGCTGCGGTGGTACTAGCCAAATTTAGGGACTCCCACAGAAAGGGTTCAGTAAACGAGGAGGGCCCGAAAGTGGAGAATGTGGCATTGGGAGTTGGACAGATCTTGCTTTAATCCTGGATCTGCCACTTCGTGGCTGTCACATAACATCTCCGAGCTTTATCTGTACAATGGAAACAACTTCATGGGATGCTTTAAGGATGAAATGCAGGGGTAATTCATTGCAACTGATGACTTTTATTACAAATTGTAGTACTCCATGAAGCAGAGAAAACCAGCCATTTAAAAAGTATGGTATCAAAAACATGGTTATTAGTGTAGAAAGGTATTCAGGACACAGTAAATGGAAAAGCTAGTTTTGAAAAGAAAATTTGTATAGCAGAGTTCTTCGCCTGGAGTCGATGCCCTGAAATTATCCACGGAATTTAGGGAGAACGTGCATTTTTCTGAGAAGATAGATAAAAGTTGCCACATTTTCAAAGAGATTTAGAGTTAGTTTAAAACTACTGGCATTTATATAGCATGATTCAATTTTTGTTTTAAAAAAAGAAATAACTAAAATATATTGAAAAAAGGCTGGAAACTCATACATCCAAATATTAATAGTATTTTCCTATGGATGGTGGGCTGACAGATTACTTTTTCTTTTCGATGAACTGTCTTTTCTACAAAATACAGTCTGTATTACTTGTATGAGTAAAAAGAGAGAGGGTTTGATTTCCAGTTGTCAGTTTTGAAAGGATAGCTTGGATAAATTCACTTAACTTCTCAGCCTCAATGTCCTTCCGTGCCAGTAACTTCACAAGGTAATTGCTGGGGTAAGAACGTCTCTCTGCCATTTGTGCAGAGAGGCGTTCTAGAGAGGGGGGGTTCTCTCTGGCCTCCCAGATGGGTAGGATGTCAACATGCATCCAACAAATATTATTTACTGCTGCCTCCTAAGTGCCGGGTGCTCTTCTGGCTGCTGGGATAAAAAGGGAGGGCCCCAGGAGTTAGAAAAAAAATCCAATTTTAATAAGCATACTATTTAGAAGTAATCATGTTTTTAGTTTTGGTGTCCTTCCTGCCGGCCTTGATCCTTTGCTTAAACAAATACGTAGTTAGAAGTCCTGCACAACGTTATGTCCTAGCATTTTCTGTGCCATTAGAAACGCGGTGCGTCTTACTGCTGGGCGCTTTAAAGACCAGTGGGAGGAGGTGCGCAGGCGATGGGGACTGGGCGCTGTGGCCCGCGTGATGGTCACCCTGTCTCCCTCTCTCCGCAGACAGCGAGCTGGTGCTACCGGACTGCGTGCGGCCGCGCTCTTTCACCGCCCTGCGGCGGCCGTCGCTGCGACGTGAGGCCGAGGAAGCGCGCCTCTCCGTGAGCCTGTGCGACCTCAACGTGCCGGGCGCCGACGGCGACGAGACCGCGCCGGCCGCTGGCTGCCCCATCCCGCAGAACTCGCTCAACTCCCAGCACAGCCACGCTCTGCCGGCGCAGCTCGACGGCGACCTGCGCTTCCACGCGCTGCGTGCCGGCGCACACGTCCGCATCCTGGACGAGCAGACGGTGGCGCGCCTGGAGCACGGGCGCGACGAGCGCGCGCTCGTCTTCACCAGCCGGCCCGTGCGCGTGGCCGAGACCATCTTCGTCAAGGTCACGCGTTCGGGCGGCGCACGGCCTGGCGCGCTCTCCTTCGGCGTCACCACGTGCGACCCCGGCACGCTGCGGCCAGCCGACCTGCCTTTCAGCCCCGAGGCACTGGTGGACCGTAAGGAGTTCTGGGCCATGGGCCGCGTGCCCGGGCCCCTGCACAGCGGCGACATCCTGGGCCTGGTGGTCAACCCCGACGGTGAGCTGCACCTCAGCCACAATGGCTCCGCGGCGGGCATGCAGCTGTGCGTGGACGCCTCGCAGCCGCTGTGGATGCTCTTCGGCCTGCACGGGGCCATCACGCAGATCCGCATCCTCGGTGAGTGCCCCCGGCCACGTGCCCGCCTCCCCCCAGGTGCACCCGGAGGCTGGCGCCTCCAGACCCAGCCTTCCCTGGAGGAGGGGCGTGTCTGGGTGGGGGAAAGAGCGCCCACACCGCCCTTCATGGGGTCTAGTCAGGGAGTCACAGACACCGAAGATGAGTTCTGGGTGGGACTCAGTTATCTAGTCCATAGTTCTCAGATCTCACCAGATAAACCCTGGAGAGGGGGAGAAAAGCGGGGAACATTGAGTTTCACGCTCAGAATCTGATTCACCCACATTCCCACAGATACGTAAACAGTTCTCTTACACATTGCCCAGTGGCCATTTAAAAATGGGGAAAAAGAAAATGGTTTCCACCAGCAGCGAACTTTTTGAGGTTCAGTTTCCATTTCTCCTAAAATGGTAATAAAGGTCTCTGCCTCTAAGGGTGGTTGTGTGTCTAAATAAGGAAAAGAGGTTGGTATGTCAGTAGCCAGGTATCTCTGCAGGGTGGTGCCTAGATTGGGGGTCTGTGGGGAATCCCCGAGCAGAGGGCCTTGGAGGAAAGGGAGTTGCAGATGTCTGGGCCTTCGTGGGTTTGAATGGACAGAGTTTGAATGGACTGGGTGATGCGGACTTGTGTAAGCCATGTTTCCCAGAGTGTTCTGCAGGGTAGGTGTCCATTGAAAACGGGTCCTTGGGTCCAAAATATTTGGGAAATACTGAGTTTTTAAAAAGAAGGCGATTCTTGGGCTTCCCTGGTGGCGCAGTGGTTGAGAGTCCGCCTGCCGATGCAGGGGACACGGGTTCGTGCCCCGGTCCGGGAAGATCCCACATGCCGCGGAGCGGCTGGGCCCGTGAGCCATGGCCGCTGAGCCTGCGCATCCGGAGCCTGTGCTCCGCAACGGGAGGGGCCACAACAGTGAGAGGCCCGTGTATGGCAAAAAAAAAAAAAAAAAAAAAGCGATTCTTTACTGTAGACCTTCTCAGAGCCTTTAATATACAATGTGAACCTTTAGGAGAGGGTGGTGGTGGTTATGGTGTCCAGCTTTTCCAAGCTCATTTGACCAGAAATCTTTTTTTTTTACGTGTATCTTCAGGAACCTGTTACCGCAGAGTGAGCAGGTGTTCATGCTTTCCAAGTGCTGGTCTGCTCTGCAGCAGCACGAGACTCCCTCGGAGAACCCACTACAGTGCAGGTTCTTGAATCCCCCCTCCAGAGGTTTTGATTCTGTAGATCTCAGATTGGGTCCTGGGCATCTGAATTTTCTTTTTCCTTAGCAAGTTTGCTTAGACACATTTGGAGACCCCTGGGTCTCATAGCCCCTGACCTAGACCTCACCCCAAGAGGCTTCATAGACAAGGTAATTGTGTGTATGTGAGTGAGCCTGAGTTTACGCTGTAAGATTGGCATACTGTGTCTAGGCACACGTGAGTAACTAAATGTATGCATGTTTGTGTAGGTAATGCTGTTGGTGATTGTGAGCGTGTGTGAGAGTTTTGTGAAATCAGATAAAATCAGTGGAGACTTCCTCCTCTGGAAAGAGACCAAATGAAGATGGAGTGTAAAATAAATTTAAAAAGGAATGAAAAGAAATGGGGCTGGGGTGCTAAGAAGTTAGGATTGAGGGAAGATAAGTCAGGAAGGAGGTGAAAAGAAATCAGGCTAGATGAAAAGCCATCAATCAGTAAGGAAAGAAATTGGGGTGAAAATTCAGGATGGAATAAAAACAAATGGGACTGGGGTGCAGAAAAAAAAATCAGGTTGAGGTACACAGATATTTGGCTACATTCACCAGGAGACACCGTTCCTCAGATGAAGGAAGTAACATAATGGCAAGGTACTCTCTTGCCTCAGCACCATCTAATAATAGATAAGTAGCTTTCCAGTGAAGCTTCTGTTGCCCAAAGAAGCTTACTAGACTGGAGCAAAGGAGAAGCTTAAAAACAAACAAACAGAAACAACCCAGGACTTAAATGTCCCCGAAGGGAAGTAGGTCAAGGTGGGTGTTGAAGAATAACCATTCAGAATTTAATATATGCTAAACAGAGTGCTCCTGAGCTGTTTGGAGAATGGGGCATCTCAACTAACAAATTGGTGTTAGGGGATCCTGACTGACTTTAAAGGAAAAACAAATCAGTAACAATGTGTGAAGGATAATTATTTACCTTATAGAGGAATGCTTTGCTTTGTTGAAGGCCTAAGTGAAGTAAGAATGAAAAGATACTTCCTTCACTCTAAAACTACAGTCAATTTCATGCTTAATGGCGAAACATTAGAAATATTCTTATTAAAGTCAGAAATATGATAGAGATGCCTTATAGTATTGTTCCGAAAATGCTAACCAGTGTAATAAAGCAAGAAAAGCAAATAGGAGTTATGAATTTCTGAAAGGGGATGATAATTAACTTGAAACCTGTTAACAATAAATAATAAGAGAAATCCTATGGACAGCTAATGAATATTCTTAGAAACAGTGACTATTAAGTGAATTAGAATGAATAGCTAGTAATAAAAAATATCTCACTGGGCACTTATTTATGTGTAGGGCATTATGTTAGAGCCTGTGGGAGACTTACAGGTGAATCAGACTTCCTGCTTTCAGGTAGCTCAAGGTTTAAGTAGGGAAACAAAGTTACGTTCCTGGGCAAAGAACAAATAATTTCCTATCCTCTGTGGTTTTTTATTTCCGTGCATGGCGTGTGTGGCTGGTCAGTGCTAGATAGAGATACGTGGTTGTCGGGGGTGGGGTGGGGTCAAGGCTGTCCAGAGGAGGGGGTTGAGGATAGCCCCAAGAGGCTCCCTGGACAGTTAGCTCTTTGAAGGCAAAGGCTCTGTCTGCCTCATTCCCAGTTTTATATATACACAGTGTCTGGTACCTGGTAGGCTGTCAGCAAGGACTTGTTGAAGGGAGGAGGCAGGGAGGGATGGAAGGGAAGAGGAAAGTGAGGGAAGAAAGGAAGGAAAGAAGGTTGGGCAGGTCAAGTGTGGGAGATGGTGTGGAGTATTTCAAAGGTGTCAATGCAGAGGAGAAGGGGGGTGATAGCACGGGGCTCTGACTAGGATGGTGAGGCCAGGGCTTGAAGGGCCATGCTAGGTGGGAGGAAGGCAACTTTGTTCTCTGGCATGGGAAACCTTGAAGGTGAGGGAAGCACGGGGAAGGGTGGAGGTGGGATTCTAGGCAGGGGGCTTGTTTGGAGACGGCAGATGCAGTAACACCAGAGCATGATGCGTGTGGCCCTCCAATTTGTAGGCGGGAACAGAGAGCTGGGGCAGGGTGCTGAGCCAGTCGGTGGAGTCCCACCCTGAGCCTTATGGCTGGGCCGTGTGGTCAGGCTGTACCACCCATTTCTCTCCTGGGAACCTAATAGAGGGGTGGAGATTCGTGCTTTCTCCCAGTGGCTAGTGTGTCCCTCCCTCTTTCCCACCCTTTCTGCAGGCTCCACCATCCTGGCAGAGCGGGGCATCCCGTCACTCTCCTGCTCCCCTGCCTCCTCACCAACCTCGCCCAGCGCCCTGGGCATCCGCCTCTCTGACCCCTTGCTCAGCACATGCAGCTCTGGACCTCTGGGGAACTCTGCTGGCGGTAAGTAGGCTGACCCCTCCAGTTCCATGGTGACCATGCCAGGCCTCCCACCCTGAGGACCCCATCCCCACCCTTGCCCTGGCTGAGGCAGGCATGCAGCCTCTGTATCAGGACTGGGCCCTGGAGGAGCTGGAGACGGGCCCAGTGAACCCTGGTTGAGTGCTAATTTCCGGGGTGTATCCCATCCTTTCCCCCGGCTGGGCAGCTTTCTCCAAAGGACTTCTTTAGCACAAAGAACACCAAAGGGTAACTCAGGAGGGGCCTTCCTTAAATGGTTTTGGGCCTCCTTCCTTCCTCCATCCCTCCCTCCTCCTCTCAATGCCTCATGGACACCCTGGCCCCTGGTCTGGGCACTGAGGGGCCAGAAGTGGGGCTGTCCAGAGTGTATCCTCTCCTTTCTTGTGCCCAGGAAGTTGGGTGGTAGGTTAGACCGGCTGATCCGGATAAATGGAGGGGGAGAGGCCAGGGGGCTCTCTTCATGAACCTGGGACCAGACTGGGCCATGTCTCCTCCTGACTGGTTTCCCCTTGCCCCCAGGGACGGCCCCCAACTCACCTGTGAGCCTGCCAGAGTCGCCAGTGACTCCAGGCGGGGGCCCGTGGAGCGATGAGTGCACCATTTGCTATGAGCACGTGGTGGACACGGTCATCTACACATGCGGCCACATGTGCCTCTGCTATGCCTGTGGCCTGCGCCTCAAGAAGGCTCTACACGCCTGCTGCCCCATCTGCCGCCGCCCCATCAAGGACATCATCAAGACCTACCGCAGCTCCTAGCCCGTCGTGGTGCCCTACCCCTCACGCCCACCTCCTCCGACTCCGGCCCAGCTCTGCCTGAGGGGCAAGTCAACAGGGCCCCTTCTCTCCTTCCTCATTTTGGAAATTCTTTTCCCTTCTCATTAAACATGGGAAACAGCCCCTAAAGGTTTGGGGGAGGAAGGGGTATCAGGCAGGGAGGTGGGGGCAGAAGCAAACCGCCTGCTCTTCCCTGCACGCCGAGGGGCTAAACTGGGGTCTCAGCTTTTCCTGATCCTTCCCCATCCGGGGTAGATTCCCAGGATGGGGAATCCTTCTAGCCTGTGTGGCACCTTTGTGAGAATTAGAAAGTGTGTCCCTTCCTCTGGGCAGATGTGGCCCTGAGCCCAGACATGTGGCTTGGCTAGTGGAGTGTGGACTTGGACTTCGGCCTCCGTTTTCTCCCTCAGCCAACTGCCCTTGAGCAGTGCACAACCTGTGCAACAGCGGCCCTAGGCCGGCAGCTCCTGAGCTGCTGCCTTACTCTCTGACCTACACCTACCTTCTCCTTCCTTTCTTCCTTGCCCCTTGGGCCTGGAAGCCAGGGGTAAGAAGCCCAGTGGATACCTCTCATCCTGGGCAGGCTGCAGCCTCCATGCCATGTCCGTCTCCCCCTCCCCCTGGATGGGTGGACAGGCTACAGAAGCCTCCAGGTTCTGGGTCCCTAGCCCCCTGGCCTGGTTGAGATGTGGAGGGCCCCTTTCTGGTCATAGCCTGTCTGCCCCAGTCATCTTGCTGGATGCTGCTGCCCAGGGGCAGCCCCTTGGTGTGGGCTGGAGAGCAGGGTCTGTCTTCTGTCAGTCTCTCTGAAGAACAGGTTTGCAGCTACCCTCTGTGACCTCTCCTCCCCCATCTCAGTGCTATTCTGGGCCGGGCTGGTACTCATAGAGGCTGTAGCATCCCCAGGAGAGGGCAGGGCCCTGGGTTGGGAGTAGAGGGTTCCCTGGAGTAAGAACAGGCTTTTTCCGTATTTTAACTTATTTATTTATTGGGTTTGTAGGGGTTATTTGGCAGGGGGGTGGGTGGGACTGAATTCCCATCCCCCAGACCCCTAGAAATGCTGTCCTGGTGGGCGGGGTGCCTGGTTAGAGGGGTCAGCAGAGGTAGTCATCACTCAAAATCTTCCCCAGACTGCAGCCCAGAAGTCCATAGCCAGCTCTGCTTACCATGAAGTAGAACTCCTGAAGTGGGAGGCCTTCTGACAAATTGTATCCCTTTTATAGAGAGGGCAGCAGAGCCTCTGCAGTGCCCTGGGACTAGGGGATCACCCCAGAGCCACAAAATGCCCCTCTTCTTGGGCTGGAGCAGGGTTATCATAATTGGCTCATTATACATCACGAGGCCCGGGAGTTCCCTCCTCCATAAGGACATAAAAAGTTCTGGGCAAGCTGAGGGAGGGAAGGCCAGCTGGCCTCATCATTGTAGAGGTAGGGAGCCTGTTCTTAGGCTCTCTGGTCCCAGGAAAGAGGAGAACCTCTAGGTTCTTAGTCCTGATGCTGGGGTGAGGGAGTCCCCCCGCAGCTGCTCTTAGGTTATAGTCATCTCAGCCCTGCACGCCCTGTCCTGATAGGCCATGGCTGGGGCCAGCTCTCAAGAGTCCTGGCCTAGTTTCCCCTGAGCCTCCCAGCCCTCGGCCCCCTCAGATAGTTTTTTACGCCTGTCGGAGACTGCTTTGCCGTATGGCTGGCAGAGCGTGCGATTCTGGACCTGGCCACCGACCAGTCGTGTGGCCCTGACCAGGTCATAGCCTCTCTGAGCCTCAGCTGGCACCTCGGTAAAGTGATGGTTGGGGTCGGGAGGGACTTTCCTTGTGACTCTCGGGGGTTCTCTGGTGGGGGCTGCTATGGGGTGGTGTGGTGGGACAGCACAGGGAGGGGGTCAGGATGTCAGGCGGGCCCTGTCTGCACCTGCCTGGCCGGGAAGCCACAGTCCTACCATGGGTCTCCCCTCCCCACTGACCCTGTAGACCCCTTCTGTGGGGGGGGGGGGGCGAGGTGGGGCTGGTGTGGCCCCACCCAGTCAGGGGTCCCCTCTCAGACAAGGAGAGGAGTTCTTACATGCAGGGGCTGTACAGCCTGCGCGCCAGGGAGAGGAAGCCACCATCCTGTTGTCTCTGCTAGCCTGGGGGTAGCTGCTGCCTCCTCTGTGAACCTGGGTCACCGTGACTGATTGTGAATAAAGGTGATTTCGTACCAGCCTGAGGGCTGTGCTGTGCAGTCTGGAGGGCTGGGGACGGAGGGCAGGCGGGCAGGTGGGTGTGCAGGAGGGGAGTCAACGATCAGGAAAGACTCCCTGGAGAGAGCAGGGGAGGGGGAGGCGGCTGGAGCGTGACCTGGGGCTTGGATAGCAGGGGCTATCCAAGCAGAATGCCAGGCGAGCCCCACTGTAAGCTGAAAGGGAGACGCTGCTGCCCCTCGGTGGCCTCAGGTCCCTGGGTCCCTGGCACTCCCGGGGCTGAGCCGGGTCTAAATCTGGAGTGCAACCTTTGTGGAGGGGCAGCGCCACCTAGGGGCTAAAGGGTGGCAGGCACTGTGCTGAGCTCCCCAGAACAGGGCCTGCCCGTCTCTCACCCCAAGCCCAGACCTGGAAGCTCAGCTGCTCCTCCCAGGTCGGTGAGGAGGCCTATGCCAAATGAGTGGCACAGCTAGGCTGAAAAGGGAGGCCTCGGTCAGGGACCTTCGGAAAAACTTTCTAGATGGGCTGAGCACCTCTGGGTGGCGGTAGAAGCTGGAGCGCTGGACGGGGTGTCTGGGCGCAATGTGGGAGTTGAACTTATTTGGCAGGCTGGGCCTCAGAGGGACATGGGATGCTTGCCTTCCTCTCTCCTGGGAGGATGCTCTAGCTGCCCAGCCTCTGCTTGGCCTTGAAAAGCCATGGGCTACTCCCCACACCAGGACTGCCCAGCCCTGCTTACTGGAGTCCAGCAAAAGTAGGGGAGGGTCAGGGACTCTAAGCTGAGGGGCCACGTAGGCCCACTGAATGTGGCTCTTTGGCCCCAAGGTCTGTATCCCTCTCTGAAAGCCTTGGCCACTGCCCAGAAAGCCTCCCAAAGGTGGGGGAAGGGGTGGAGGGCCTTGAGCACGCTTCTCACCGGCAACAGTGGGAACTTACCTGCCCCCCCACCCCTCCAGTGTCCTCAGAGGGCCCGGACCCTGCAGTTCATGTTTCATTTGGGGTGATGTGGCTTTTGCCACTCAGCTGGATATGTTTTCTTGTGGCAGGGAGAATGAGGAGGTGATTCTGTTCAGTTAAAAAGGCAAAAACTTTATTTAGTTTTCAGGGAAATACAAGATGCATGTAAACATAAAATACAAAACAACCCAAATCTTACAGTCTAGAAGCATGCCAAGACAGAGTATTTTCTGCAGACCAAAGAATCCCGTCAAAATGATAAAAGACACCTGGAAAGCGGCAGGTCAAGGGGCTGGGTCCCTTCCCCGAGGACGCTGCATTTTTGTGATGAGAACAATTCCAAAAAAAAAAAAAAAAAAAACAAAACCCACTATTAAAAATATTAGAAACATGGAGAGAGTTTAGCACCACCATTGAGCCTGGAAATTTTTTAGCACTCAGATTGACAGCACTGGATTCACTGCCCTTAAATTTCTCTGCTGAGGGGGAAGAGGGAACAACCTCCTTCAGATCCCACAGACCCCACTAGGAGCTGGGAAGGGTTGAGTGGACACCGTGAGGAGTGCCCCAGAGGCATCCAGCAGTTCACATGCAACCATGCAGTGCACGAACCCACGCTTCACGAACCTGCCACTAACACCTGCCTTGTTCAGAAGTCCCCTTCATGCAGACCTCCTGGAAACTGGCCCTGAAACCCTTTTGCCATCCTGTGTCCTGGATTTAAAGAAAACCTGTTGCAGAGAACAAGCTGTAGATTCAAAAACGGTGGCTCTGTTTACCCTTCTTTCTCTGAAATGCTTAAGAGCAGTATGCCTTGGTCACAGGCCACTAAACGTGATGAGTGCATTGCACTCCATCTTCTAAGTCACACCACTAAGGCAGGCTCAGCAAACTGAACCACCACAGGCATCATTAGAGATACTTAAGAAGAATTGGTGTCAACAGAAGAGCAAACGAAGTTGTCCTCCTCCCAGATATGCTTGATGGTGTCTGGACCCCAAGGTTCCAGTTTGGGGGTGGTGGGTCCCAACTACATGACCCATTATGGTCACTGGTCTCTGGTTCAAGCAATTTGAGAGGCTAGCTCTGGACTGGACAAAGGGGAGGTGGGGAAACCGGGCCTGGAAACTGAGAGATGGATGAATGTTCTGGAGCCAGGGCCTCAAACTCAAAGACTGGTTTGTTGCTGGCAACTTTCCGCTTTCCACTAAGTAAATCAGTGACCATTAAGAACCCGCTGGGGACCCAGCTTGTGGCCCAGCAAGTAGCTGTTTCCTGAGGCCAGCTTCTTCTAACAGCCAAGTCTTGGGGCTTTCCCAACCTGTTCTGGCTGGACCCTTGGGTGTTGAATCACTAAATTCCCTCCCTACCTGCTGTCTTCTTCCCGAAACACTCAGAATAGACTTCCCCCTCCTTTCTAATAAAGACAAAACTCCAGACTCCAAACCCTCTCTCAACCTTCTCATACTCTTCCCTTTCTGCCTAGCAGACCTCCTCTTCTGGAAGCCGCCTTCTTGGGGAAGGGGCGGTAAACCCCAGCCACCCCAAACGCGCACACTCATCTTGCCGACGTGCCTCTCACTCACCTCCAACGTGCTCGATCCATACTTTTGCTTTAAAACGACAATTCTTCCTTTCTCTCTTGCCTCCTGAGGTCCAGCCCATTAGCTAGGATGGAAATGGGAGCAAAGGAGGGACCTTCATCGTAGGGACCCATTCTCTAAGGCCACTAAGTTCTGGAATGGGAGAGGGGGCTGATTGTCAAGGTCAAGTGCAAACTCAAGGTTAAAAAGATAGGCTCCGGGAAGGGGGATGGCATGGTAAAACCAACATTATAGGCAGCTTGGGACCAAGGCCCAGGAAGACAGAGTCCTCTACCCAGTCTATACCTAGTCCTCTACCCAGTGTGCCCAACTTCTGGCCTGAGGACCCAGGTGCACAGGACAAAACAGGAGGGATGCTATTATCAGTGGGGCTCTTCTTCCTGAAGTGCAGCTATAGGTCACTGACCCTGTTCTGTCACTGGCTCTGATTACAGAGCTTGAGAACCAGGGGCTGCCCCAACCAGAGATCATGATTTAGACAAAAAGCTCAGTAATGTCAAGGGGGAGCCCTCCACATGATTCCCATGAAGCGTTCAGTCAGGCCTGCAGTCTAGACCAGGGGTGCTGACGTACCCGCACGGGTAGGTCCACTGAGCTCACGGTGACCAATTTCTCGCCCCGACCGGCCTGATCCACCCTCAGCAATATAAGAACTGAGGGCCAGCTGCTCTCATGACGTGGGGATTCCCACAGTGGCGATATGCATGGCAAAGGCTGGGAGTCAGCCTACTAGAGACACTGCGGGTGGCAGCCCCATCTGACCGCCTCGGCACTTCCACACCCAGTGGCGGCACCTTTCCACATCTTCATTTTGGACCCCGGGACGATGGCCTAGGCTGCTTCTGCTAGATCTGTTAATGCCAGTGTGAAGTTTCCAACTAAATACTTAATAAAATAATTACCAAAAAAAAAAAAAAAAAAAAGACACATTGCACTCTCCAGCCAGAATTACACGTGTGAATAACACATACACTTGCTGCCAGAAGCTGTGAGTCCTTTGGGGCCTGCCCAATGCCAAGGACTTGTTCAATGGAGACAGCTTGCCCAGTATTTTTTTCCTCTAACCCCATGTTCTTTAGTTCAAGTGGGAAATGACCAACACTCTCACATACGCACTCGAATGCGCGCGCACACACACACACACACACACACACACTTCCTCAACAACACACAGCCCTCAAAAAAGTGAGGGAATCTTAATTCTTTAGCACTGTGGATGGTTCTCTTTCCAGAGAGCTCTGCATCGGGATTCTTGAAGATTGGACCTATAGACGTATACACTCCAAGGAGAGCCACCCCCACACGGGGGCACGGTCCCACTCTGGGCGCCAGGTTCCTATATGTACAGAAATTCACCGAACGGGATGGAGCAGCAAGCGTACAGTACTGGAGGTGGAGGGGATGAGCCCGCAAGGATGTCCCTGTCGCCCTGAGGGGCAGAGCTTTGGACCCAGAGACTTCCTGTCCTGTCCCCTCTCTACTGGCACCCAGGTAGGAGGCGGCGGCTTGGTACCTGTTGTGGGAAGTTCTGTCTGCAGGGACCTCAGCAGGCTCCTCCGACGCTTCTCCAAGACCTTCTGGGGACTGTCGGGGTGTTGAGCAGAGGCAGGGCTCACGCCTTGCTCGGGCTGAAGTCATTGAGATGAATGGGTGGCCCTGGCTCAGCACCAGGCCCAGCTGCAGGCTTGTGGGAATTGGTGCGTCACTGGGGAATGCTGGGCTCAAGGCACCCACATCCCTCCAAAAGGGTTTGATTACATCGAGGGTTCCTGCCCATAAACTGAACTTGAGGTTACGTAGTTTTAGAAAGACTCAAACATACATCAAAAGGATCACGGCCCAAACATCAAGAGATTGGCGTGAGAGGGCTGCTGAGGGTTATTTCTGGGACAGGTCTTTCTGAGCAGCTGGCTGAAAAACAACGGAAATGAAAACAAGGAACGGTTCCTGGAGGCCCTTGCTCTGTGCCTGGGGCTGGGGCCCCGGGGAGGCCAAGTGCCCCATGCCACTTCCCTGAATCCCTCTCTTCTGGGTGGACAACACCCAGCAGAAGGGGATGCCCTCTGGTGGGGACCCCTGCCATCTTGCCAGGGAAGGGGGAAGGGGAGGGGGGGTAAAAAAAAAATCAATACCCAGGTCATCTATAGGCTCCACAGCTACGACTCCTTCCAGGAGCCCCACCTCCCCTAGCGAGACACGGGGTTGCTGGCTCTCCCGCCACCATCCCAACGAGCCCTGGCATCCCTCTTGATAATATTGCACTTTTCCTGTCTCTCAGATTGTTTTCATTTTCGATTGAGAATGCAAAGTATTTGGAGCGGGTAGGGGAAGTGAGTAACCTTAAAGAAATAATATATTAGTTAAATACAAAAACAGGAAAAGTAGGGGTTACTTTATCTTTTTTTCCATAAAAACAAAACAAACTACCAAACCAAGGTCTAAACTTAAATAGTTCTACACCTATTCTGCAAATACTAGTAATATGAAAATAATGCTTGACCGAAATTCCCTTGTCTTTTTTCCTTAGATGATAATAGTAACATGCCTTGCTGAGGAAAAGCGATGGATATAAATGCCAGTAAAATACGCTGCTCTAACATCTGAAAGTGATTAAAACGATTCTATATAATGCCTTCGTCAAGACGGAGCATGGAGGAGGAAGAAAGAGGACCCTGTGGGGCTAGGCTGGGGGTGAACGGGCTGAAGGCTGGCCAGAGGGCCCAGCCACAGCTGGGGCAGATGGCACACCTGCTGTTCAGGCTGCCCCCTCCAGCTCCCTCTTGCCACCCTCGGGGTCCCTTGGCCTAGTGGGAACAGCATGATGGGGCCAGGGAGCCCAGCCAGGCCCCTGTTACAAAGTGGGAGAGAGATGAAGACATCTTTTTCCCTTGTAATAAAAGAAAAAAGTCTTTAAACTGAAAGAAAAAGCACCAAATGATGCATCTTCGGGCATTATATAAACCTCAATAATGACCTCAGAAGGGCTCATTTTGATTAAAGTTGCAGTATACAGCAATACAACGTCATTTCACATTTTCAATCGCAACTAATGGAAAACTAGGTTTGGACACTGCTGAGATTTTTTTTTTTTTTTTAAACCTTTTAAAGTCCGATCTGGTTTTCCTCCAGATGGGTCAGAGCCACAGACCCCTCCCTCCTCTACCTGCTGCCAGAAGTACCCTCCAACATCACAAAGCAGCTCAGTAGCTCTAGGGAAAAGCCCTCTTGCCCTGGGCAGCGCTAGGAGTCCAGGGGCACAAGGCCTGGCATCCCCTGGCCATGTCTGAGAGGGACTGGCATGCACCCTTCTTGCTTCAAGTATTAATATTCTCTTTGGGTTTGCAGGGTTTGTGCTGTGCTGTGAGTAAGGGGGTGATGGTGAGGGGCAAGGGGCGAAGACGGGGCATGGCAATCCCTGTTCACTGCCCAAAGCTACATGCTGTCACCAGGTGGCAGCATTCTCTACTTTTCCTGGATGCCTGAGCAACCCCCAGCCATCCTTAGGGCTGGATGTCACATTGTAAACATGATGACCACACTATAAACTCTAGCGGGGCTGGGGAGGAGTGCAGGGGTGGATGCAGTGGGGAGGTCTGCAGTTAACTAGCTATGTGATTTGGGGAAAGCTAATTCCTGTCTTTGGGCTGCAGTAACAGGAGGGTATGGGATGGAGTGACCCTGAAGGTCACTTAAAATGACTCACTTAAGGGCACTGGGGATTAAGGAGAGAGGGTCCTTGGGGGGCTGGGAGAACATCTGCCTTGTGGGTGGTGGAGAGTCCCACAAGGCAGTGCAGTGAGGAAGGGCAGGGAAAGATAGGCTCTGGGGAGCACTGTGGTCCAGTCCGACTGAGATGCTCTGTGCTTGGCAGATGCGTCCTGCACTCCTTCCTGGCCTGGCTGGCGTGTTACTGATTGAACTGGCTCAGTGCAGACATTGAGGAGTGAGGCCGCTGGGGCCATCCCCCTGGAAGATAGCTACGTGGAAGGTCCTTTAACCCGACAATCACTCTACTTTTAAATTTTATTTTAAATAATCATAAATTACTTTTTTTTCTTTTAATAAATATGTGCTGCTTAAAAATGAGAAAAGTATATACTGCATCTTTAAGTAATGCACTTTGCTCTCTGGGTTTCTTTCCATTCCACCGTATTAAAGTGCATTAATTAAAAAATAATGAACCACTTCTTTATCATTATTGTTCAAATAAGTCCAAATAATATTAATATGAAGACACTACAACACTACCATTAGTACTGCAATCTAGCAGATAACTCAACATCCTGCTCTATTTAATACTGTCCAGCAGAAGAAAATAATAACTAATTTTAATTTTAAACAAACAAAAGGAAGCAAAATCTCACCATGGCCTTTTCAACATAGAACGGGAGCAGTTTGCTAGAGCTGCCAGGCGTCAGTGTACGTACGGCGAAGGAGGAGGGCAGGGCGGCTGGGGGCTGAGGGCACGAGGCGCGGGTCCCCCGCTGTTCTTCAGGCATCATACGCTTCCTGGGGGGTGGGGGAGTGTGGGCGGAGGGAGGGCCTTTCCTCCTTAGTCCAGGATCTGGCAGCTGAGTCGGGGGCTGTGAAGCCTGATCTGTCCACAATCAAAGGCACGTGTGGAAATCCACTCCCAGTGAAGAGTGAGTCCTTGGGGAAGCCAGTTTGGCCTCTGAAGTGTCGACTGAAAGACACCACCCAGAGTTGACAGGGACGTCATTCTCTCCCTTCTCTCTTCGCAGGGGCACTGCCCCTCGGAAAGACCAGGTTGGCTCCTGGCCCAGGGATCTTCGCCTCCTCGGGCACCTGCGGTATTGCTTGCAGGCCAGGGGGTGACTGGTGGTGTCCGCCCAGCAGGTTCCCCTTGGGCCAGGGTGAGGGCGATGGCTGCTGCTCCACAGCCTTCACATGAGGCTTCGGGCCCTGCCCAGGCAGGAGAACGTTCGCTGCCCCTCTCCTGAACACCACCCTCCTCCCTGCTGAGGGTTCTGCCCTGCTGAGGTTGTACAAGAACCAGGAGAGCGGCGTCTCTGCTTTGCCACGGCTGGGACCAGGGCTCCTCCAGCCTGAGATCCCTCTGGCAAGCACCGGCACTGTCCACACAGTGGAAACCAAATGAAGCGACTTTGGCTTGTGGAGGGAAGAATGCAAAACACAAACCAAACCACCTCCCCACAAGAGTATGATAGAAAGGCCATCCACTACCCATCCCGTCCCGTGAGGCTGACCGCCCTTGGGTCCCCAAACAACTCCTAAAGTAAGACCAAAATCCAAGGCCTGACATAGAAGGCCCAAAGCAATACATCTCTCCCAAAACTTGCAAAGAACTGCCCACCCAGAAATATCCAAAATAAAGTCTGTGCAGACTGTGAAAAGACCGACGGCTCTACCTGCCTTCTCTGTGAACACTGGAGCTGGTGGTCCTCCACGGGGGTGCCCCAGGCAGGGCAAGCTCTCTTCTCAAGGCCAGCAGCAGTGACGGCTAAGAATGGTGGTCCTTGCTGGCAGCTGGGGAACTGCTTTCTCTTCAACTAACAAGAAACAGTGGCCTGGCCCAGGGACAGCCTGAGCTCACAGGAGATGCCTCCCAGCCCCAGGGCCAGTGGTATCTCCTACCACACCCACGCATGGCAGGTGGCAGAGATTCCTGGGAAACCAGCATAACTCACAAACATAGATTAGGATGATACAAGGGCTACTTCCGGGGTACAAGATGCCAGCAACGGAAGCCAGGCTAGGCAGGGGCAGGGCGCAGGAGGCCCGCACAACCACACCTTTCCCAGATTTGCAGCCAAGGCACAAATTGGGGTTTCCTACATGGCCTGTCCCAAATGGTGCCGAGTCCATCAGCAAAGTTCCCAAGGTGCACGTGTGAGGGCTCAGCTTTCTTGCCTCCGGTCCCAGGCCCAGGACACCCCTGCCCCTTCCACTCCCTGCTCAATGTGGGCCCCCACCAGACCCTACCTTCCAGCTGGGGGACAGCCTGGAGGGGAGTATCTTCGAGGTCCCACATTCTGCAGGTTTAACGTTGTCCTCCCCACCCCCTCCCATTTTCCCTTTCCCTTTTGTCTTCTCTCACAGCTCACCCATACTGAGGCTGCAAGGACTTAGGCCCCCCACCACTCCTCATTAGTTCTTTTTCTCCAGGTAGTTGGAGGGCACCCAGCCTTTGAAGGGCTTCACCCCGTCCAGAATCTGGCAGTACCACCAGCCGTTGGGGTTCCTCTCCAGGACCTCCATGGACACGCCCTCCTGGAAGCCCGCCGTCTCCTCGTCCCCCTCGTAGTCTGCGATCGAGACGTACACATCTTTGAGGTTGTTGTGGATGAACTGGGACTTCTCAATGGGCTTGGGGCGCACAGGCGACACCGGGATGCCGTTGCGCTGAGTGGGCAGCAGAGGAGGGTCCGAGCCCTGGCTGGCGGCCCGTTCGACCAGGCGGCCCTTGGCTTCTGCGGCTGCCGAGCGGGCAGTGCTGAAGGAGGAGTTCCGGCGGACGCCTCGGAGGCCGTCGGTGGCCGTCAGCGACTCATTCCTCCTCAGGGCACAGGACAGGTTGCTGTCCTTGGGCGGTGGGGACACGAACACCGACTGGGGCCTCACGGCCACCTGCCGCACGCCATTCCTCATCTTCACCGCCCCGGCACCCGAGGTCTTGACGAAGCCCCCGGGAGGCTTGGAGGGGATGGGCGGCGTGGCCCTTTTGCTCTGGTTGACAGTGTTCAGCGCTTGGACCCGCTTCTCGATCTTTTCCAGGCTGTCTGACTTGCCCTCGTTCTGCTTGCTCTTGGGGGCCACTGTGTCCAGCTCTTTGCCAGGGGGGTCGAATTGCTCGTTCTCACCGAGCACCAGATAGTGGGAGGGGGCCCAGCCCTCCAGCTCCCCAAACCTCACGTACCACCAGCCACTTTCCAGCTTCTCAAGCACCTGCACCTCCACGCCTGCCGGGAAGCTGATCTCCGAGTCCTGGACCTTTTGGTAGGCACTGCATGTCGTGTAGGAGGTGGCCTGCCCTTCCCACCCCTTCTTGGTGGGACACGGGGGCGTGGCGGCAGGGAGGGTGATGAGGTCGGCTGAGCCTCTCCTGGACCCCTCACCGGGACCCTCGAAGGCCATCTGGGGGGGCAGCTCTGAATCCTCGCTCTTGGCGCCCTTGAGGCCGCCCCGGAGCTGGCCAATGGGCCTCAGCTGGCGCCGTAAAGTGCTGATGTCCATCTTCTCCTGGCTCTGGGACTCTGTGCGGCTCAGGAATGGCTTGGGCCGAACTGATGGCTTGGCCCGGGCACAGGAGGTCAGCCCAGTCTTCGGGTCAGCATCCTTCCTCGCTCCGACCTTGGGAGCGCCGCGGATGCCTGCGTCCGAGGCAGAACGGCGCTTCAGGTCCCCACTGTTCTTGGACAAGGACGAGGAGGAAGAGGAGGAAGAGGAAGAGCAGGTGGTGTTGATGGTGATGGACGAGGAAAAAGAGGCCGAGGAGTGGTTCTTCCCCAGTTCCGCCTGGGCGTTCTTCTCTGCCTTGAGCTTCAAGAGCGACGACGATTTGGGGGAGCCCGATCTGGGGGAGTTTTTCCTGGCAAGGGACAGCGGGGAGCCGCCTGGGGAGTCGCTGTCCCGGGAGGAGCGCCTGGCCGACAGGGTGTCCTCTGCACATGCCCGGAAGCCCTCGTTCTCATAGATGGTCTCCTCCTCCAGGGCCACGTCCTCTGCAGATCCGCCCACCTTGAAGCGGGCGCGCTGCAGTGAGAAGGCGGGCGAGGGCCTGTGGGGCTGGCCGGGCCGCCTGTCCCCCGAGCCGCCGTCCTCTGCGGGCTCCTCACTCAGCTCTGGCTCTGAGTCGAAGCCAAAGGCAGGGATGTCATACTCGGGCTCCTCGTACCTGAGCCTCAGCGGGGAGTCCTGGCTCTCACCAGCACCCGCCAGACCCTCCTCGGCCTCCTTGGGCTTGCTGGGTGGTGCCGGTGGGGGCACCTTGGGCCGCGTCAGGGTGCTCGTGCGGCGGCTCAGGTTGGGCTTCCTGCGCTTATCGATGTACGACGCGGGGGCCCAGCCCTCCTTCTCACCGATCTGCACGTACCACCAGCCACCTGAGTTCTTGTCGATGACCTGGGGGAAGGGGCAGACGGGCCAGTGAGCTGGGAGGATCGCTGGGGCCCTACCATGTGCCAGGGTGGGAGCTTCCCACCTTGGCTCTAGGAGACATTATCTCCATTTCCCAGATGAGTGAACTGAGCCACTGAGTAAGTGGCCCAGGACCCAACGTAGGAAGTGATGGGCTGGCATTCAAACCCAGGTCTCTATCGTCTCCTGGATGGGGGGGCTCCCACTCTCCAAGACCCCCTCTCCTGCTCTTCCAAGTCTCCTTCCAACACCCTGGTCGAGCTGGCCTCCTCTCCAGACCCTCACTTCTCCTCCCGCTGAGCTACTACACTTGGAAGATGCACTGTTCCCAGTCCCTACAAAACCCCCGCTCACCACGGACCCATACGTACAAAAGACTGCCATTCCACCACTTCCATCCTCTCAGTCCCATACTGCTAGGCCCTCCCTCGGTGACGCTGGAAAGGGTCTCTCAGGGCAGAAGAGAATAAGAGGGTGCAGGTGAGTGGAACCTGGAGGTAAGGCTGAGGCCGGACCTCCCTGGTTTCCCCATTGCTCATGGTCATTTCACTACATGTGGAATCCCACTGAAATCCTACCAGCTGAGGAGATTTCTTTGAGTTGAATGGCTTCCTGGGGGAAGGCTAGGGCCTCTCAGTCATTTCCCTGTTAGTATAAACTCGTTCAAGGAGCTTCTTTCTCAACTGCTATTTGAGACTGGAGAAAGCCCAGGAGTGTGGTTGCTGGCTGTACTGAGGTCCGTTTGGATCGGGGAATACGAATGGAAGAGGCAGTTGTCCTTCCATGTGCACAGGTTCTGCATCCCTGGATATGGAGGGCCAACTGCACTACGATTTTATATAAGGGCCTTGAGCATCCCAGGATTTGGGTGTCCATTGGGGGTCATGGAACCAATGCCCCACGGATCCCGAGGGACAACTGTAATTTTGAATTGTGGAACAACTGCTGGAGGAAGAGGTCCCAGGGAGGGGAAGGGAAGCTTGAAAGCACCGGCACTGGGGGAAGAGGGGCAAGGAAGGAAGGGAGGATAGAGACCACCAAAGGCAAGGTCTGCCTGAGGCCAGCCCTCTGCAGCCCCCGCCCTGCCTTGGGTGCTATATTCCATCCTTCACTCTGCCCACTCCATACTCAAAATGCATACGTGGGTAGATCCTACGTATGTCAGTTCTCTTACATTATGAGCTTCGTAGGCTCTTCTGGAAGCATAAGCACCACTGAGAGAATGATTTCTCTTAGAAATTTAGTTCTAAGTTCCAGGCATGTGGTTTAAAACATTCACATTGGGGGTGTCACCTCTTCAATGGGCAGAAACTGCCCAGTTACTCTTCTGATGGTTTTACAGGTATTAACTGGACTTAACTCCATTACTACAGAGCCACTCAAGAGAAAGATCTGAGTCACAGATCTTCTCTGGCCCCTGGAATGCCATGTTCAGCGCTGGCCACAAAGTGGGGTTTCATAAATGCTAGAAGACCGGCTGGGAGGGAGCAGGAGAGGGTCTACTGCCCATTTGCAGAGAGAAATCATCAAAACCTGGGGGAGAAGTGACTGCATCAAATGTCAGAGGTGCCTGTGGTGTGGACATGGCCAGAACTGGGGTCCTCAGTTCCTTACTCCAGCTGCCTGGACCACATTCTCCCAACAGCAGCACTTCCTAATATGGGTCTTGTGGAACCCTGGTCCCCAGGAGCTCCTGGGAGAGGAATCTAGGTGATACTGCCTATTCCAGTCCCCTCTTAGAGACACACAGTGACATCCCCATATCTAGGCTCTGAGAAGTTCTGCAATTAAAACAACAAAGCTGGTTGGGTTTTGTTTAACTCACTGTCCTCCAAACTCAACCCCAGAGGCCCTTTGTTTCAAAGTGCCCCCATCACAAGCTCCTATAATATGCTTTGGGAAACGCTGCTGTGACAGGAGCTGGGTGGAGACATGAGCCGTGGGTTCTAGTCCTGGCTGTGGCACTTACTGGCTTTAGGCAAATTCTAATCCCTGTGGGTCCTGTTTCTGCACCTTTCCTGCTCGCCCCTCAGGAATGTCGCCAGCAAGACATAAATGGGAAACACGGGAGGTATTTGACCATCATGAATTATAATCCTCAGCCCCATGGCCCAAGGCTCACCTCTGCCTTCTGTCCGCCTCGAAAACTGATCCCATCAGAAATGCACGACTGGAATTCGGCAATGGTGTAGTACTCCACCTCAACAGAAGGGGGCTCTGGCGGCTTAGGCAGCTGGAACCCCTGAGGCAGAGAAGGACTCAAGTCAGCAAGACTCACCTGATCAGAACCGTAACTGAGGTGAGTGTGGCGGCTACACCAGGTGGAGAGCAGCTGACCTGAGGATGTATCAATCATCTGAGTCTCCGGGTGGCTCACCAAGAGACCACTCTCCTGACCAGGCTCTCTAAGAATACCTAGCATTCGCTTGAGACTTGTCTGAGCTATGAAAATGATCATCTAAGTAAATTTCCACCCTTACATCTTTGGAATCCAGTTTTCAGAAGCCTCAACAGCTAGGTCCCAAAACGAAAGTCAAAAAGCGGAGAAATTGTTGTAACAAAGCCCGTGCACACTGCCCCCCTGGGAGAGGAGAGCCATGTCCTTGAGTCTCAGGTGAAGGGCCACCGGGGTGACACCTGACTGCAGAGGTGGGGTGGGTGTAAGCGGGTGTGGGGTTGGTCAGAAAACCCCTTGGTCTGTCATCGTGATGATGCCAAATGGTTAGGCAAGCACGGAATAAACTCAGGATCCTTTGCTCTGGGGTTGGGTAGAGCACGCTGGGCAGCCTAAATGCTTCCTAGATGCTGGCACGTCGATAACTAAGCCTGACATGCAAGGAAATGTAGAATACGGCCACAGCCCATGAGCTGTGAGCCTCATTCATTCACTTGACAAATGTTTGTTGTGTGTCTACTGGGTGCCAGACTCTAGTCCGAGGCACCAGGCATCCAAGAGTGAACCAAAGGGACAGGACAACCCCCTTGCCCTCGTGGAGAGGACATTCCAGCTTCAGCCAGTCTCTACTCCAGCCAACATGGCCTTGGCGCCTCCCCATCACTCCCAGTATGGCCTGGTATCAAACAAAGGAGTTAAAATAAAACAATCTTATAAAAAAGGTACACGTGTTTGGGAGGCTAGAGGGGGGAAGCAGCTACAGTGTAGCAGGAAGACCTCAAAAGATCTCTGCCTGCAGGTGGACGCATGTGGGCTCCAATCCCAGCTCAGCAATTCACCAGTTGCGTGGCCCTGGGCAAGGCCCTTGCTCTCTCTGAGCCTCAGTTTCCTCATCTGTAAAATGGAACTAATAACAGGGCCATGAGATAATGAACATAACTTCTGGTCCAGCCAGCGGCACAGGAAAAGCTCTATAAACATAAGCTGAAGCCGAACGCTCTTCCTGAAACGCCATCCTATTCCTCTTACCCTGCCTCGTCCTTCAAGGCTCAGCATGTTCTAATCCTGCCAGTCACAGCTGAGCTGTCTCAGGTCAGAGTGAGTGAAGGGTGCGGGGGAGGCTGGTTTTGAGGGACCAGGTCAACTTTCCCTGCCCTGGTGGCTGGCTCTGCAGCCGTGCATGCGCACAGAGGTGGCCCAGGTCCCGGCCCTGCCTGGACCCCCGCGGCCAGGTGGGAGTCGGACGGACCTAGCCGGAAAGAGCAGCTCTGCCCTAGCAAGCCCTGCTTTGGGCAGGTGTGGAAAGAATTACCCCATTCTTGCCAAAATCAAGTCTGCCTGAAAATAATTAGCTGGGGCTGAGAGAGATGAGGGGAGGGGAGAACTCATTCAGTTGTGTAAAATGGGAGGAGAAACAAGATAGAAAACTCCACTGGGGCTGATGGCCAGGGCCAGGACGGTCCCATCTCCAGGGGCCAAATCTTCAAAAATCCTGTTTAGGGAAGGCCAACTCTTCCAGTGACTGCCGCTGTCCGCCCCCCTGGGGCGGATGTCACTGACCACAGTAAATCTTGCGGCTAAGCCCAGATGTGACTGCAGAATCCTTGTCCACACATAGTGCACAAAGAGCTGACAGAGGAAGTGGAAAGTTGATGGCCAGCCCTCTGCATACACCATCTCATCCCATCCTTACAACAGCCCTAGGAGATGGCTGGCACTGTCCCCCTCTTATAAATAAGGAAACTGAGGCCTCTGGAGGGTAAGCAACCTGGCCAGGGGCTCGCTGTTTCTCAGGGTCAGAAACGGAGTATGAATCCATGCCTGGCAGGCCTGAAGCCCCATTCTTTGCACTGCATCCCACTGCCCCAGATGACAGTTCTTGGTTCTAGGGCTCTCGGTCTGCCACCTCTCACCCAAAGCCCCAGCACCCTGAGTGCACACCCACCCCCGTGGCAGTCTGGATGCCAGGAAACCTCACCTGGCGCCACAGACCCCCGCAGCACTGAGCCTCTTTGAGCTTCAGCATAAGCCAGTCCCTGCCATTTACCACCCTCCTCCCCGGAGAAGATGCTCACTGGCCTGCCCTGTGCCCTCCCAGGTTCTGGCATCCACTGGGCACTCCCGGGCAAGGAAGGCAAAGCTGAAAGTCTTCCAGGCTCACATGGACAGCAGCCCTATTTCCCGCCCCTGGCAATGCCCCGGCTGGACACTCCCGCCAGCCAGTCTAAATGTTTATGTCTGCCAGTGCCGTGGCTGGGATGGATTTATTTAGCTTTAGAGTGCAGTGTGTTTTCGATTAAAAACTGTCCAGCTAGGCCCCAGGAAGGCTGGGTTCCCCAGGCTTCCCTCCCTGCCTCCAGCCCCACAAAGCTGGAAGCTCCAGCCTGGCCCTGGACCAACAGACTCTGCACTGAGACAGCCAATTAATGGGAGCTGCTACGGGGCACCCAGGAAAGGGAATGAGAAAGAGAGAAGAAACTGAGCACACATACCAAGCTGGACTCTCTGCGAGGTGGAGGCCTTGTCCTGAGGTTCGGGGAGCCTAGAAGAAGAAACAGGGCTTCAGAAATCACAGCCAGACACAGTGCCTTCCCTCCCTTCCCTGGGTGTGATCTCCTGATGCTGGGAAGTTCCCGCTCTTTTCCCACACTTATGAGGAACCCATGCTCTCGGTCACCACAGGCATGAGAGCTGGGCTTCTTCAGTGGAAGTGAGAGATCTTTAAGCTTCCTTAGCTGTGTTTCAAGGGGATCCGTGAACCCCCTAAAATGATGTGCACAATTTCAAAAGGTACAGACATAGGGGATTTTTTCAGGGGAAAGGGTAGATAGCTTTATCAGATTTCCAAATTTAGGAGAAGAGACCATGTCTGTTTTTTGCTCACTACCAAATCCTTGGAAGCTAGCACAGTGCTAGGCAAGAGGAAGTACCCCCAAAACAGCTCCCGACTGACTGCTCAGAAGGTTTCAGGCATAAAGCTAATGTAACCAAGTTCAGAACTAAACTAAAAAACAGCTCTCCTCCAGATTTTAAGAATGGCTGGACATAAACAGAAGCTGGTCTCATAATACAGAACAGTTTAACCCTCAACCGCAGGCATCCTTGCCCCAGAGATGCTAGAGATCTGGAGGGGCCGGCAGCTGGGTTTCTCCTGTACGAAAGGAGGCGATTCCGGAAGGATGCTGCTTAAAAGTGCTTGTGGAGGGAGGTACAGTCACCCTTCCGAGTGTCTTAGATTTCCGGTAGCTGGAGGAAGACGACAGGGAAGAAGGGGTAAGGCTCAGCAAGATGATCTACTGGCTGTCACTCACAGAGCAGCCTTGCATCGAGGGACCCATCTCACAGCCCAGGTGACTTATCTGCAGAGTGACCATTCATGATGCTACCAGCTTACATATGCATGCAATTTATCTTTGGTGGAGGAGTTGGAAGGAATTGCCTTGTCCATGCTTGTGATTAGCATAAGACAAGCTGGCAAAGCGAGCCTGGGGTCAGGGGTCAGCCTACATCTCAGGAACAGAATAATATGGGGATCATGCACACACCCCGCCCCCCCCCTTAGGCTTTCCTTGCACCTCGCGCCCCTTCTCTGAAGAGCTGTGCGGCAAGGACCCGGGGACCAGCGAGGCTCTTACTGATCTGGGCCCTCTGAGGGGCGATCCTGGCCACGGCTGGGGAGCCCTGGGCCGGCTTGGAGGCGGTCCTCTCGGGGACACCCAGGGCGCTGCCGTTGGAAGCATTGCAGAGGATGGGCAGGCTGATCTCCTTCTTGGTGACGGGGGCCTCTGGGCCCTCGCCTTCAGCCGGGGTGGTCTCCTTGTCCCCGGACGCCTTTTTGTTCAGCAGGTTGCTGATCTCCATGATGTTCCCGATGATCTCCACCGGGCCTGCCAGATTCTTCTTCCGCGCTGGCAGGTCATCCTTGGCTTTCTTCAGGTAGGATGCTGGTGCCCAGCCCTCTTTGCCCAGGTATCTGCAGGGAGGAGTGGGACATGGCATCATGAGGGCACCCTGTCCAGGCCCCAGTCTCCATCGGGCCTTGCCCAGCTGAGCTTTCTCTGCTGCGCTCTGTAAGACACTTGGCAAAGCCACTACTCTGGAGAGAACTGGAACGAGGGCCAGTGGAAAGACATCGGGAACACCACTTCTTCCTCTCTGTCTCCTAGTTCTTTGCCTGATCCCTCTTGGTGCGGGCTCTCATTGTTTGCAACGTCAGGCAAACGTGGGACATTGAGATGAGAAGATTCCTCAGATTTGGGGTTGCCTAAAAGGTAGACTTTGCAATGGCCTACAAGCTCACCACAGCAGAGGGCAATTCTAGAGATAAGAAATGAGAAGGTGTATAGAGTTAAATGCCCACTCAGAAAGGGAAGTATGATCAGAGAGGTGAAGAGGAAGCATAGGTGAGAGTTAGGAAACCCGAGTTCTGGCCTATGGTACTTCGGACAAGTCCCTACCCTGGAGTTCAATATTTTCTCTTCTGCAAAATGCTGGGATAGAGTAGCTGTAAACGTTTATCCAGAAGGATAGACATATTGAGGCCAACTAGGAAGACGTGTATAAAGAGTGAGTGACCAAGTGGGAGAAGTATCGGCACCACTGCAGGAGGAGCAGACGGATCAAGTTCACAGAACAAGTCCACAGACGGACCAACGCTAAAGGTGACGTTTCAAAGCAGTGGGGTAAGAATGGATTATTCAGTGAGTGATCTGGGGATGACTGATGATCCAGTTAGGAAAAACAAGTGAGACTCTGGCCTTACAACCGTATGGCAAACTTAAAAATGCAAGTCGTGAATATTTGCTTAATCTTGGGGGCTGAGAAAATCTTTCTAAGTGGAACTCCAAAAGCAGAAACCATAAATGAAACGACTAAATAAAGCACATGACTGGATAAAAATTAAAGCCTTTGGTATGGCAAAACAGAAACAAAATGAAACAAAACAAAACGAAACAAAACCCAAAACCCGTAAACAGAGCAAAAGGCAAATGACAGGGCTGACTTAATTTCAGGGGATTTGCTGACTTCTGAAAACAAGTTTTTCCCTTTTTCCCTCATGGTGTTGAGCTCCTACCCAAACCCACTGAGAACTTACTTCCTGGTCCAGCAATTCCTGGCCAATGCCCTGCAGTCTGGGGTGCAATGTCCCCGCCTGCTCCCTGGGACACATCTGGCTCCCTGGAATGGCTCCTCCATGCCAGATGTCTGATAATCCCCGGCCCCCCTGCCTCCCTGATCTGACCTTGTTCTTGGGGGCTCATTAGGTAGGAGGAAAGGAAATGTGAAAGTTCAAGTTTCTAACGTGTTTGAGCTTTGCTGGAAAGTTCAGGTAGGAGGTGGCTTCCTATGTTCACGTCACGTGACTGTGCAGGCAGGCTGACCCAAGCTCAGCCGTCTATCCCCGTTTTGGGGCTTGGAAGGCAGACATCAGTGAACAAACAGATGGAAGTCAGGGAGCTGGCAGACAGAAGCACAGAATTTCAGGGCTGGATGGAAGCAACTAGTAAAGATACCTAATCTTACATATACCGACAACCAAGGCTCAGAAAAGCAAAGCAAGTAGCAGAGGGTCACACGGCTAGCTTTTGGCAGCATCTGGCCCAGAACTTGGTGCCCTTCATCTTGTAAGAAAGATGAGGAACCTGCCAGCCACTGGGGGCACCTGTGCGGAGATGGGGCGCGAGGTCTCCTGGGAGTGATGGTCAGGACTGTGCACTGTCCTGAGGGCTCCCATTCTAAACCCTGATGTGCTCCTTCCGTGTTACATGGATAAAATTAGATTCCAGGCAGGGAGATGCAAGTGAATCAGGAGAGGCTGTGTGTGTTTGGGTCCAACTCTGCTCACATCTGCTTTCCAGCTCTGGAGCACGGAATGACTCCAGAGGGAAGCAAACTGGGAAAGGAGGATGGGGAGAGAGGGAGGGCGCGCGCGCGCGTGTGTGTGTGTGTGTGTGTGTGTGTGTTTGGGGGGGGGGGGGGGGGGGGGGGGGGGGGGGGGTGGAGAAGAAAGACAGGAAGTAAGGATCAACACAGAGCCTGGGATGCTGGGAAAAGGCATATTTAACGGGGTGTCTGGCAGCCTTCTTAAGGTGGAACCTCTTCAGCAGGGTTTTCTCGGTTGCAGCTCCCACTGGCTGAATGGCCAGGCCATGGGGACAAGAGCTGACTAGATGGAACTAACTCAGAGTGATTTTATTGGTTATTTTAGAAAACTAAAACACCCAGCAGCCTTGTAGAAAACCTCTGGGTGAGTGGTTTAGGTTAGCAGCCTGCCAGAATGTTCACTGGCCTTCCCACGCAGACTCGTGGTGGCTGGATTGTGGGCTTGGCTCTAGTTTCCATTGTTTAGAGAACATCAAAGCCTAGGGGCAGTGGATTTGGGCAAACACGCCCAGGCACACACAGTCCTGTCCCACCTAACGGGACAGAAAGGGACACCTCAGCCCGCTGACTGGTGTGCACAGGGCCGGGGGCAGGGGCGCTATGTCCTGGCAGGTCACTCTAAGGTTCAATCCCATGTGGCCAACGACCTTCATCCTACCCGTCAGCACAGACCAATCTGAACACCTTGCGGCATGCTGTGTTCTGAGCAACTGTCTTGTGAGTGCCCCCGCCGCCTCGGCCATCTGTGCCCTCGGTGGGGGACAGCTCAGAACACACATCCTACCCACAGTGGGTCTGGGGTTCCCAGGTGTGGTGGGCTGGAGAGGCGGTCCCCAGAGCCCATGACGGGGACTCCCTCTGTCATCCGGCTTACAGGCAGAGAAGAGAAACTGGGTAAAATCATCACAGCGGAGCTGCTTCTAAAGGACCCAGGAACACTTCCTGGAAACAAGCCCCTCCTTGTGGGGGGTGCTAGCTGGCCTGGGAGCCCCAGGGCAGAGGGGCCTGGGGGGCAGGACCTGGTAGGGGAGAGGTGAGTGAAACCCACAGGGTTTAGTTTGCTTCCAGGAGTGTCAGGAAGCTGCCCACTCCCCTACTCACACCCCCGAATGGGTTTCTCAGCTGGGAAGTGTGATTAGGCCCAAGGAGAGTGAAGGGCAGAGCAAGAGGCCTCTGAACTAGGCCTGTGCTCAGGCCTCACTTCCGCCCCAGCTCTCTCAACCACGGAAGCCAGCCCTGCGGAGCGGAACAGCCCGGGCCCGAGCCTGCATCTGTGGGCAGCAGGGGCTGCCTGCTGGGACCTCGGCAACGCCCGTGGACGCCAGCACTGCAGGCGGCCTGAGCTGCAGAGCACGCCAAGCAGCCAAGGTCGGACACAGAAAACCAAATTCAGATGTGCTGGACCCTCTTGGCGGCTGCATGGGAAGGGATTGCACCACTGCCTGCAAGCCGAGCCGGGGCCCCTGTGCCCCGCTGGCTGTGGCTCAGGCTCCGCTTTATGTGTCCCGGGAGGGTATGTGCAAGATGAGCACTCTCTGTTACGGCCACTCAGCCTCGCGGTACTGAAGCAGTCAAGCCAGGCTGTGGGTGCAAAGCTGCTGTCAGGATTTACCTGCCAGCTGGTGCCCTCAGCCACTCTGCTGCCCAGGGCCAGCCTGGGGGCCAGGGTGGCAGAGAGGCACCTTGCTCCTCTGCTGGGGCTCTTACCTGATGTACCACCAGCCCTCCAGATTCTTCCGGATCACCTCCACGGTGACGCCCTTCTCAAAGCCAATCTCGTCCTTGCTTTGGCTGGTGTAAGGCTGCACAGTGACATACTTCTCCTCTGTGGGCGGTGGGTGAAGCAAGAAAGCACAACTATTTGAGGATGGGGTACAGGTCCTTTGTCCGGCCTCCTTCTCCCCCTGGCCTGGCCTCACTTAGTTGGTGGCCAAGGTGTACTGCATCAACCTCTGGCTTTTCCAGGAAAGGGAAGAGAAGGGATCAGGCCTCACAGCTGTGCCCTGCATGTGCCAAAGCTGGCCAGGGCCCCAGGTGGCCTTGCAAGCCCCAGCATAGAGCTGGCTCTCCCAGCCTCCCAGTCCCATAACTGCAGACAGGCTGCCGGGGCCTGGAGTCCTCAGGGTCCCAGAAACTCCGTGGGCTGAGGGCAGGGCCATGAGGAACCTGGCTCTCCTGGGGCCCGAGTCAGGGAGTCTGAGAACAAACCCAGGTGTCCCCTCAATGCCTGGAGGCCTCAAGGCAAGCCCTCTCCTTCCTGAACATGCCATGCGTCCATCTATGCCCCAGACCTGCTCTCTCAGCCTGTCTCCCACCTCAAACCCTTAAACCCCTCCTCTGCCCAACCTTCTGACAGCTCCAGGGACACCTCAGCCTCCCCTGACCACTCATCTGATCGCCTGATCACATAACTTCCCCGAGAGGATGCTATGGGCATGGTTATGTGCCCTGTTAAGGGTCCAGGGGCAAAACAGTGCGGCACAATCAGGCGGGAGCCCTGGGGGCGCTGAGTTGACCACACAGCTCGGTGGAGCCCCTCTGGGAGCTGCCTGCTCTGGTCTCACAGTAGGATTGCATGCCCTCTTCTGGGCTCCCCAGGCACTGGGAGAGAGGCACCGTGGGGGAGCTGAACAGGAGCGTGGGGGGCAAGTGTGGGGAGGCTGGGAAGTTTGTGTCTTCCTGGATTCCTTGGGCCTCTCTCCTGGCAGGGACCCTGTGCCTCCACGGGAGTCCCTGCTCAGGCCTCCTGTCTGCTGGGGACCGGCAGACCCACAGCTGGCCGGCCACAGACACCCTGCCTCCTGGGAGGAGAGTCTCCCCAGAGGAATGGCTTGGGGGGGAACACCCAGCCCCATCCATCCCCTCAGCGGAGGATGGGCGGCAGAGATTGGCACACCCTCTGGGAGGGTCACCCTGAACCTGTGCTGTCCTCTCCGACCTGGATTCTCCCTGGGGGCTGAGACAGTGCCTGGCACACAGGAGGCGCTGCAAAGGGACTATGGAGTACATTGATGAGGACAAAGGTGTGTTGAGCCGGGGCACCGAGTGGGAGACTCTCTGAGCTCAAAATAGCAGGCTGCTGGCACAGAACAGCTGGCTCGGAGACGGGCGCTCCCCACCCCCTCAGCTGGACCCTGCCCGGCAGCCTGCCCGAGCCTCTGGCAGTAGTGGGGGAGAGGGCAGCTGCCACCCTAAGCCCCTGCTCAGGAGGGCCATCTGTTCATTCTTCCCTAGATTATCAGGGTCCCGTCTGCGGCCCTTTGCCGGGCGGAGATAGCAGCTCCCTCTGGGATGGAGGCAGCTGCCCTGCCAGGCCGCAAGGACAGAGCTGGCAGGCCGCTGGCCGAATCTGAAAGGCTGCCAAAGGGCAAAAGGTAGGTGATGCCCCACGGGAGCCTCCACAGCTCAGCACGCTCTGCTCAAATGCAAGCCTTTCTCGGCGTCAACTCGCTCCTGGAAGCTTTCAGATTCCAATCCAGCCATGCTGGGGCGAGCCGCCAAGACCGCCTGAGAACCTGGCCCTGCCAGATTCTGACTCGGGCCTTTGAGAAGGTCCGTGTTTTATAGTCCAGCCCCCTGCGCTCCCGCCTATTCCTGGTCTCGCTCCATTTTCCAGTGGGACACCGTAAATCCTGGCCCGGGCGGTGGCCGGAGCGGCAGCGCCGGGCCCCAGGGCCCCAGGGCCCCAGGGTTCTGAGGCTCGGGTGAGCCGAGGCCTGGGCTCCACATTTTGCCTTTGCTCAGTTGGGCTATTTTTAAAAGCCTGTGGTTCGTGCAGGAAGCCATCATTAAAGTTTCCCTAGGCAAAGTCACTTTTGCAGAGAAAAATTACAGCCTATCTCTTGGGCAGATCAGAGGAGCCCTTCTCTGCCCCACGGCAGAGGACAGGGCCTAGACTGCTTCATGGGGGCCCGGCCCCAGCACCAGCCTCCCCAGTCCCCAGTGTGTGTGCTGAGGACAGAGCCCCGAGGGCCATGTAAGCATCCTGCTTTCCCCTGCCCCTCCTGGTGGGCAGAACCAGGGGCGTCCGTCTTACTCAGGAAAGCTGAGCTGCTCCTGCACAAAGCCCTCTTCATGGTGGCCCTGGGGCTGATGGGAACACAGATGTCTGGGAGTTTACGCTCCCAGGAAGAGAGCTGGCTGGCTTGGAGGCTCGTCCTACCCTGGCACTGTAGCCTCCAGGAGGTGAGAATTCAGAGCCCTGGTCCCAGGCAGGGCAACTCCTCCAATTGGTCTGTTTGGGGGCTCGGTTTTCCGCCACGTTTGGCTTGGATGACGAAGGTGTGGGTTACCTCTGTGTGGCCACGTGCCCTGTGGGTCTCAGCTCCCTCCTCACAGGTTTCCCTGGGGGAAAGCAGAGGCAGTCCCTCCACTGAACAGGGGCCACAAACCCCACCTTAGGGGGCCAGACAGGAGGATGCCCAGACTGAAAGAAATGACCTTGGTGCGGGGGAGGGAGCTGAGTCATTTGCGTTGCTTGGGGTCTCTAGAAGAGATGCCCCTTAGGAATCAAGTTGAGGGAAGAGGCCTAGGAGCTCTGGGGGGCACCTCTGGGCTTCTGGGAGGCGCTGATGCCATGGTCACTCCGATATACCCTCGGAGGATGGTTGCCACCTCACCCCAGGGAGGGCTGGCCAGGCCGCCCACGGGGTGGGTAGGTGGCCGGGCCTGTTCTGGTTTTGGAAGCAGGGGCTGGAGAGCCCTGCAGTTTCCAAACCACAGACGCCTCCCCTTTCCAAACACTTTCCCCTCCGTCAGCAGTCTCCCTGGCTCCCCTCCCAGTCCCTACAACTTACCCAACCCCGATGCAAGAGGCTTTTTGATTCCAGAGGCCTGGTTGGCTCTGGGACTGGGGGAGTGGAGGCCCCAGGGAAGCACTGCTTTTCTCTTGTCTAGTTATATACGACCCACTGCCTGTTCCCCCCTCGTCAGCTCGGCTGTTTGCAGCGAAGTTTCTCCCAGCCAACTTCCTGCAAGTTTTTCTTGGCTGCCTGATTTAACTTAGCCCTAATTTAACTTAGGGCTAAGACTGGGAAATGATGCTGTTTAGGTCTCTTATTCAAGAGAGAGACGTCGTGGGCCTGCATTTGCTCACATATTTACATATTTACATACGTGTGGCTGGCCACAGAATTATGCATTTAGTTGGGTATCTGTGTCTACTTACATCATGTTACGTTTAGAATTGTAAATACTGTTGCCGATATACACGTGGCGCATACGAAGCTATGCGTGTACTTGGGGGGAGGCTGCAGAGGTGCACCTACGATGTGGCTGTGTGGATAATGCATCTGTGACTGTGTAAATAGTGCAGACGTGGAATGGTCTACGTGAGGGTGCATAAGTGTGTACTGTGAGTGGCTGTGTGCACGGGACCGCAGACGTGCGGCTGTGTAGGGCCTGGATGGGACAGTGTACTGTGGCCACGCCCGTGGCTCTCGGGGTTGTGTGCCGGCGGTCATGCTTCACCGATTGAAGCGTCCGAGAGGCCATGTGGTTGTGGAGACAGAGGTGTGTTTGGGGTTCAGTGTGTGATGGTGTTTGGAGCAGATGTGGGAGGGGATGGGGACAGGCCAAACCTTCCACCCTGCTCTTTTTCCAGGCCAGTGTCCCACTGTCCTTTGCTGCCAAGGCTCAGGGCTGCGTCCCCGCCTGGCCCCCCAGCTGTGCTGCCTCACCCATCCTACCTCTAGGGTGCCTTTGCTTCACATTCAGCCTGTTCTCTCTGCTTCCACGACTTGGCCCCCTGTCCTGCGCCAGCACCCAGGGTCCAACCCACACTCCACCCTCGGGACAAGCCGGGCCCCTCGCAGCCAATGCTCTGAGGCCGATGCTGAGCCAGCCACGGGCGCTGGCCACCCGAGTCCAGGCTTGCTGCTGCCTGGGGCTTGGGGCAGACACCAAAACAGGGTGTCCCAGTCGTTCAGGAACAAGCTTTGGGGGTAGGGTGCGAGTCATGGGGCATCCCTGCTAATTCTGGAAAAGCCAATGCTTATGACACCCTTCCAGCTGTGCCGTCACCGTCCGGAACACATACCCTCCACTCTCCTTGAGGCAGGAGAAATGGGCCACCCACTGGCCTTGGGGCTCTGGAGGTGTTTAGAGGTTTGTTCAGAGGCCTGCCCCTAATTTCCCTGCCTCACAAGCTCTTGGATGTTGGAAAGGCCCTGGACTGGCAAACGTCTTGGTTCCTAATCAGTGTGTATGGCAGGCCAGGGGCTTCCCTGGAAGAGTCTTGATCAGGCTCAAATCCCAACAGCTAGTGCTGGGGCTGCTGGAGCCCCCAGCTGGACCTGACCCCACCATCAGAACTTGTTGAGGCTGTGCCCTGGGGCCTGGCTGTGTCTGGATTTTGCTCCTTCTCTAGTTTCCCTGGAGCTGGCTGAATGAGGAGATTGTGAGCTGCTCCTTCTTCCTACTCTGTCCCTAAGTAATTGCTAGAAAAGCTCTGGCCAAGGGAACCCTTTCTCAGAGGAGGGAGGCAATGAAGGGCAGGGGTGAGGGGACGGCCCAGGCAGAGACCCAAAACACGCTCAGTTCTCTCAATCTGAAGCTTCAGGGTAAATGTGGCCTTTCTTAGAGTCCAGCTGCCCCCATAATCCTGTCCTAAGTCCCATGACCCCTGCCCCCAGGACGCTGGCCAAAGACAGAGCTGCCCCCATTGTCACCCCGATTCCCAAGCGGCCCCTGCGCCCCCCTCCCGCCTCCCCCCCCCACCAGCTAGAGTAGGTGAGAGGAAAGTCTGTCTGGTGAATCTGGGTAAGGAGGCCACAGGGCAGAGAGAGGCAGAGCCCAGGAAAGAGGAGAAGTGTTAGTGAAAGAAAGAGAGGCAGCAGCTCTCGGTAAGGAGAAGCTGGCCCCCATCGTCACCTCGGCTGTGCTGCCTGTTGACCATCCCGCCCAGGGTCCACCGGCGATCCAGGCGCCGCAGATGGGCCTTGCGTCTCTTGGACACTGGTGTGGGAGATGGCGATGGAACACGCGGCCGACGGGAACCGGCGGAGAGAATGGACATGAGGATGAGATGGGATGGGTGGGGAAGGGATGGAGGGAGGGAAGGTTGGCATCCCCAGGTCTTCACCGCCTGGACTGAGCCCCGGTGGCACATGCCTGCTGCAGGGGCGCGGATCTGACCAGTGGCGGCGCTGGCAGGTGGGGAATAACTCAACCAAAGCCAAATTGCATGGGTTATGCCCCCGAGCCTGGGAGGGGCTAGGAATTTAGAATCCCAGCACCTGAGAGGGGAGGAGGAGCCCTGGCTCCAGCCCAGTGCAAGGATGCCCCTTGGTTGCGGCCCTAGGGGGAGGACATGGCTCCCACCATCGCTGGGCAGTGATGGTTCCCAGGAGGGTGTGCCCCACTCTCCACCAGGGCTCACATCCACCTGTTCCCCTGCCCCCACTGACTCAGCAAGTCCTGCTTGTGAACCTGCCACCACGAGCCAGGCACTGCGGGTGGAAGAATAAATGTGCCCAGCAGAGACTTGGGGTCTCTTCCTTGGGGGGCTTATAACTCTCACCATCCTGGGTTGGTTTATGTCTTTGCTTTTTCAGTCACCCCCCAATGGATCAAGTCTGTTGAGGGCTAAAACTCTGCATCTCTGCGTCCCCAGGGCCTGGCACGGGGCCTGGCACGGGGCCGATCCTTCAGAAATGTTGCCGAGTGAAGCACACACAGTAGGATGCCACAGGCCTTGCTCTGTTCCTTCCCCACATGCTACCCACTGGATTTCTGACAACGGAGGACCTGCCTCCCAGCTTTTCACTGCTCCACACTCCTTTCATCTGCACAGGTCCTCTGGCTGCTATGGACCAGCTCCACATGCCCCCCACCTTCCTATGGGACGCCCAGGTGCATCAGGGGCCCCCACCTCCTGGCACTGCAGAAGGAGGGTACCAGGCTGCCCAGGTCTGGGGGAGGAGGCCAGCACTTAAGAGTCAAACTGTCCAGACACAACTGAGCCACATCCTACCAGGACCTCCTGGGCAGTACTTATTTTTCCAGAGGGAGAAGAGTAGCCTGTTTGACCTGCTTCTTGTAAGCAGGAGGCCTGGACAAAAGGTTAGGGGTATGGATTCAATCCAGGCTGCACTGCCAGGTTACTGTGTCACCCTGGCAGGCTGCCATCCCTCCCTAAACCTCTGCTTCCTCATCTGTCTTTGGGGTTGACACCACCTGCCCTGGCGTGAAATAAGACAGGGACTGGACGGGCTCTGTAGAATGGAGATGAGGTCCTGTGTGAGGTCAGACCGGGAGGAACCTGGACAGCTGACCTCCTGGGGGTGTGTCCACCTGGTTTCTCTGTGGCCAGAGGAGCTTCACTTCAGCCGATGCCCAGCCTGGGGCCACCCTAGCAGTAAGTGACATTTACCCGGTTTAAACCAGGTACCGAGACCATCTCACTGGAGCCTCACAAAAGCCCCACGTAGCTGGCACTCTCCCCATTCTAGAAATGGGAGGCCAGAGGCACAGGGATGTTCAGGAACCCTCTGAGTCACACACCTGAGCGTCAAGGCAGCACGCAAACCCACGCAGTCTGGCTCTGGAGCCTGGACTCTAGACCCTGCGCCTTTTAGGCACCAACAGTGGAGAATGCCTGGACCCTGGGGCCAATGCCAGCCCAGGGAGAAAGGCAGGTCATTGCTGGTGGCTGCAGGGCGCAGGCAGAGACCCAGGTTCGGGGCTTGGCTCTGCCACTAACTGATCCTCCAGGCCTCCGCTTCCTCACCTGAGGCGATGTGCCTCACGGAAGCACCCTGCCAACGTCGGGCCTGGGCCCTTCTCATCAGCGGTGGACAGGAGGGTCTCAGCCCCCACCTCGGCCCTCCTGCCCCCACTGAAACGCTTCTGTGTTCTCCACAGCACACCTGGCTTCAGGAGAAACACGAACATGTACCAGAACATCTGCTGACAGAAATAAACCGAAACAGCCTCTTTTCTTTCTGAAGCGATGGAGCATGAGCTGTTAGGGAAGCTCTGACGGGACGAAGGCTTCCAATTCCTGCCTGTAGAGCTCAGGGGACCTGCAATGGGACGGCAACAGGGCTGGGGTAGGGATGGCCGAGACGGGGCCAGGGTGGGCTGATCTCTTAGCCACATGGCTGCCAGTGCAGGGACTGGCGGACACACCACAGCTGTTGGGCCTTGGGCTGGGGTACTGAGTCCTGAGTCCTTCCGTTCAGCTGTGGGGAGATGCCCACGATGTGATGATGGAACTCACAGCTGCCCAAATGTTGCCAGGGGTGCTGGCACACAGGTCCTATCAAAGTGTGCAGAGGAACCGATCATCAGGAGGTTCACCCTGAGCACACACGCGCACGCGCACATACGCACCCGCCCCCGCCCCCGCTTGAAGGCGGAACCTCCACTGGCTGCCTGGTTCTTCCTCCACCGAGGTCAAACTTCTCTATAACCTGTTACTGCTTGTTCTGTGCAAAGCACCCAATCTCTCTTCAAACCAGCCTGGCGGCGTCACTGCCCACGCACCTCTCAGGCTCCTTCCTACCCACTTGGTGTCCTGGTCCTCCAGCATCTACCTGACGTCTCCACTCTGACTCTCTTGGCGTCATCTTTTCAGGTGGGGCTCCAATTCCACACACACAGACACACATACACCCTCCTAGAATTGCTCACGAGAAAATGCTTCACGGAGGCGCATGCGGCACAGTGGGAAGACCACTGGCGGAGGAGGCTGACCAGGGCTCAAGCCTTATGAGGACAAATACATATCTGCATCTGGAAAATGGAGATGGTGACAGAGCCTTCCCAGGGTGGTGAGGGCATTTCAAGTACCAGGGCAGACACCTAGGAGTGAGTGAGACCTCAGTACACTCTAGGGATTGTTATTTCTGAAAAGCCCTGGGATACCCCCCAGAATGTGGAACTGGATAGGAGGTGAGGCCTGGTGACTGCAGGCAAAACAGACCGGACCCAGCTCAGGGGCTACGACCCTGCACCGCTGCAGAGGTGCGAGGGAACCAGAGATGAGATGGGGGACAGGCTCAGCCCCTGGGCTCGGGGAGCAGCCAGGAAAGGCCGAGTACCTGGCCTGAACATGCCAGCCTTTCTCAATGGGGCCTGGTCTCTGGAAACCTGTCACAAGGCAGACATGCACTGCAGGGGCTGCAGTACTGGTCAAGGGACTGAAATACAGCATTTACATGGGAGGAAGGGTGGGGCTCCGACTGCCTGCCCAGTAACCGGCCTTTGGGGGAAGGATGAAGACGGAGCTGGGGCTTTGGCAGGCTGCTTGTTCTGGCCTGGGCAGTGTGGAATGGGGGGTGGGGCAGGGGCAGGCCTGGAGGCGGCCTGAGCCCCGGGTGGCAGGCACGCATTCCCCTGGCTCTCAGATGTGCCCATTTGGACGGTCCCCACTGACCGTTAGGGCAAGCGTTCCCGCTGCCAGAATAAGGGAGGCTTGGAAGTGACTAGGAGCAGGCAGCCGGGAACAGGGTGGCTCAGACTCGCTGGGCTCTGGCAGCCCGCTCTGGGGAATACCCAAGTCCACGGATACGCTGGGCAGGCCAGTGCTGGCTGGGGTTGGGAGGAGGGGCAGGCTCCTTGAAATGCATTGGAGAAAACCCCAGAAAAACCTCACCAAGTCAGAGCTAATGAGAGAGGCTGACGGTACAGGGGCTGGAGCCATCCCTGGGTTCCTGCAACACTGAGAAATGATTCACAGACCTGCCCTCCACATCTGCACCCCTGACCGGGATAACAGGCACCTGGAAGAGAGGCCTCTGAACAGACTGTGCACGGCAGGAAGTTGTGTGCACACAGTCCCTTTGGGGTCGTCCCTGTCGCAGAGAGCACAGTGTGGGGTGAGGGGGGCAAAGGTGGATCTCTCTGGGGACCCCCAGAGGAAGCCAAGCCTGCTGGTGGGGAGAGGGACCAGCCCTAAGACCGTTCTCCCCAATCTCTGCCCCAAAGTTGCCAAAGCCTGAGATCCACACCCCACGGGAATCTCCCCTCTAATTTTAGCCCCATGTGGGACCAGTAAGGACAGACCTGGCATAGGAGGTGAGCTTGTGGGTTGGCCTCAGTGACACGGGATCCTGGGAGAAGCAGGGGGGGAAACATGATCCATATCGTTTTAGAGCTTCTGATGGTTTTAGGGAGAAGGGTGGGAAAGCTGCATCATCTCCCCGACCCCTTGAACCCGTAGGAGCTTACCTTCCCCAGTCTTGGAGGTGTTGATATCTGAGTCGTCCCGAGTACCATTCTGGGCCTCCAGGTAGGTGGCAGGGACCCAGCCCTGTTCCTCAGAGGTGCTCACGAACCACCAGCCTGCAGTGGGGACAGGAGAGCAGCCATGAGAGCCCAGCAGATGGCAGAGGTGGATGGGGCCAGGACGAGGAGGGAAGGAGCAGCGTGGAGGGTAGGGCGCAGAGCCACACGGCCTGGGTGCCTGGCAAGCGTCTTGCCCACGTCCAGGCTCCTCGCTGAGAAAGAAGAAACCAACACGCTCCCTGAGAAGAGGGCCTGATGGATCACAATCCACGCACACAGACATTTGATAACAAAAAAAACGGAAAATGAAATCGACACAATGATATGCCCAACACGTGAAAGTTACCTTGCAGGAAAGGTCAAGGGAGCTCTGACCAAACACAGAGATGGTGTAGGGTCTTTCAAGCCCACTAGGACCACCGGTGTGACCTGGAGTTGGACCACTTTCTCTGCTTTTAAAGGCACTGGGGGGTAAAGGCCTCACAGATACGTTCTAATGGTCACTGCTCCTGCTTCCCACCTCTGGTCAGTGGTATTTTCACATCAGTGCTACTCACAGCTGCCCTTCGGTATGTTGACAACTCAATCACAGTAAGTGGGCACTGCACCCTTGAGTGACCCTTGAGGGTTGTGGCCAAGTGATAACGCCTCATTCATTTTCTTTCCCCTTTGCTGGCTCGTTCATTCATCATTCAAACAAACGCTGAGCAAAGTACTCCAAACTTGGTGGCTCCAGTTCTCTTTTCTGTCCATGACAGAGCTCAGCATTTCCAAACCTGGACTGTAGCCTGTCAGGAGACCCCAGGGTTCCTCCCTGGCCAGCACTGAGGCCCCATCACCACGTGGCCACAGCAGTGAGTGGCTGCCCGAGGAGGGGCACAAGGGGACCTCCAGGTGCTCCCAGCTGGGCTTAGCCCTGGGAGGTGGTGGAGGCTGCCTGGGGGCTGCTGTGACAGCAATGGAGAGGGACGGAGGACAAAAGTCCCACCACTGCACAGGACCTCCGCACCCAGGGTCAGCACCTAGGTCTTCAGCTTCTGATGCCCCACGTCACAGGCCTGGGAGAGCAAACAGCCTGTGGTCTAGTCTTTTTTTTTTTTTTTTTTTTTTTTTTTGGTTCGCGGGCCTCTCACTGTTGTGGCCTCTCCCCTTGTGGAGCACAGGCTCCAGACGCACAGGCTCAGCGGCCATGGCTCACGGGCCCAGCCACTCCACGGCACGCGGGATCTTCCTGGACCGGGGCACGAACCCGTGTCCCCTGCATCGGCAGGCGGACTCTCAACCACTGCGCCACCAGGGAAGCCCTGTGGTCTAGTCTTGAATGCCCACTGCACCCCACCCTTTCCAGGAAGTTCCACAACACTCTGCGAGTAGCTCTGCAAAACCTATGAAACACCATGACAGCTGTGTGATACCATAATGTTGGATACATGTCCTTATACGTTTGTCCACACCCACAGAACGTCTAGCACCAAGAGCGAACCCTAATGTAAACTAGGGACTCTGGGTGACTAGGATGTGTCAATGCAGGTTCATCAGTTGTAACAAATGCACCGCTCTGGTGCAGGGGGTTGAGGATGGGGCAGGCTGTGCGTGCGTGGGGGCAGGTGTATATGAGACACCTCGGTACCTTCCACTCAATTTTCCTGGGAACTTAAACTGCTCTAAAAAAACCAAAGTCTTCAAAAAAAAAAGTTAAAGAGAAAGTCTCAGACGACAGTCTGGACTTCTGTGGTCCAGCCCTTGGCTGGGTCACTGCCCCTACGGAACCTGGGATAGATGCCTTCTTTCCCTCCCTCTGCCAGATTCAGGTCAATTCCCTTGTCCTTCCCCCAAGTGGGATGGGTGTGGGCCACCTTCACAACACCCACGGCCACGTGCACCCTCTGGGCCTACCTGCCTGGGGCAGCACCACCATCCTCCATGACGCCCAGGCCACAGCGGCACAGCTGCTCAGGACGCTGTGGCTGAGAGACTCCAAAGAAGCCAGAGGGGTCTCTGCCTGGGATGCCTTCTCCCCTTCTCGCAGGCTCTGGGGGAACGCTCTCAGGAACCCCAACAGTCTGTGCCAAGAGGCCCCGGGCCCAGTGTTCTTCCACAGAGCCCGACTGGAGGTCACGGGACAGAGCTCCCGACCTCGTAGAGGCTCCTGCCCTGCGGCCCTGCCTCCTAGGCCACAGGAGTCGTTCTGACTGGTCTGCCACTTCCCCGGACACTGTAATGGTTCAGGGGCTTTTCCAGGAACTGACATGGGTGCTCTGGCGACCTGAACCCTAAATCCCACGTTAACCAGGAATCGCAGGGGTGTGTGGGAAGAGACGTCCTGAGAGTTGAGTCAATAAAACAAAGTCAGGAGATGGAGAAAGTCAGTCTTGACCATCACTTGACCCTGGGACGCAGGTGTGCTAAAGCTAGACTGCCCTGTTGGACTTGCTAATTGCAGTGAGCCAGTGACCTTCCTGGGCTGTTCACCTGAGCCAGAGCGGGTTTCACTCTCTCACTAATGCCACCCGTACCCAGCAAGGTTCATAATCGAAGGTCCACCATCATGAGTCAAGTCTGGAGAACAAAACCCAAGCCCACTGGGCACCTGCCACCACAGATTTCGGCATGTAAGGATGAAGCCCTCTGAGCCACTCTGGGATAGCGGTCCCTCCCCGACCTCCCGCTCACAGGATAAGCTCCAAGAGCCCCAAAGAGCAGGCACCACAATTCCCAACTTGGAGTCACTTTTGGGAGGGTCTGGAAGGCTGAGGCTCTCAGATGCCTGCCCAGGTTCAGGTCCCAATGCCAAAAGCTCAAAGGTTTTGGTTACCACACCCTCCAGACCCTCCCCAAACTGTGTCCGGGGAGATGAAAGACCAGTTCCAGCCTCCAAAGCCAAGCCAAGTCCCAGTAGGCCAAGGAAGTGCCCCTGAAGGCCTAGTCTCAAAGGGAAGCTCTTCTTCCCAGGAGAGGGTTTCCCCAGGATGGGCCCAGGCTGGGGCCAGGGACCTTACCGTCATCAGACAGAACAGGGATGTGCCTGGAGAAACAGCGGAGCTTGGATGCATGTGTCTCGTGGAGGATTTGCCAAGATCTCTCCCATGCCCAGCCCCTCTCAGCCTCTCTTTCTACACCAAGGTGTGTCCACCGCCAACTCCACCCTCTGAAACAACCTACTTGCTGTCTCAGTGGGAGCACAGTCTTTCCTTTCCTTGTGTGACCCCATGGTTTCCCAGGAAAGAAGGCGACTTGGTGATCTCCTGGATGGCTGGGCTGACTGTCTCCTAAGCCCTCTCTCTACTTCTGGAATCTGGGCTCCAAAGTCATCCTCAGCAGAGGTGAAGGAGGCGAGCCCCTCCATGGGTACCAGGAGGGCTTGCAGGGGATTTCTCCATCAGTCCCATCCAAGCTTGTCTGTGTCCTCACATGTGTGAAGCAAGCCCACCAGCCTGCTGACCTCTTGCTGTCCCCTCTCCTGACCTCTTCCCATGGCCATCTCCAGACCAGGGCCCTGCATGGACCTTTCTCCTTGGCTCCAAGGGCCTCATAATCCCAGGATTTAGGGCTCTTTTCTGCTGGTGGCATCGTTTCCCCTCCCTCCTAACTTCACCCTTTGGGAACCTTCCATGTACTTTCTGCTCTCTCCTTCCCCCCAGGAGCCAGAGATCGGTGATGGAGGGATGGATCCGGACTTGTCTGCGCAGAGAATCTCCCAGGGGCAGGGCAGGGCTGGCCCTCCTCCTACCTCTGTTGCATAGGCCTGGTGCTCAGGGTGAGCTGGGCAGGGACTTGCTGAGAGGCCCAGAGTGTGGCCGAGGTGCCCAATGGGCAGGGCGGCACGATGGTCTGTGCCTCACACCACCTGGGTGCCCCTTGGAGGTGCCAGGGCTGTCTCTGAGTCCTTCCCACCTCAAAATCTCTGTTGCACCACAAGTTTCTATGGAACGTGGGCCACATTACTGGCTGACCGTGATCATCGCACCCCAGGGCAGCAGCTTCGGATCCTATTCTCCTGCTGCACTCCCAAGACTTGGGGCTGAGACTCTCAACCATCCTCACGGCTTTGTGGACCTGCCGACCTTGCCCGAGAACACTGGCCTGGACTTCCACTCCAGCCCTGACACACGCAGAGCTGGGCTGTGTGGCTTCAAGTCTCAGGTCCCTCCTGCACCAGGCCCTGCAGAGAAGAGCTTGCCACTGGCTGGGCTGTAGGCACCTCCGCAAAGCAAAGGTGGACAGGCTTAGTCACCGCCCAGGCAGGCGTGGCTGAACAGGGGCAGAGGTGCCCACCTAGCTACACGCAGACCTCCTGGGAGCCCTGGCGTGAGTCACACAATTGGGCCTCTGGGGGAGGCTCCCGGGGCCTGCACCCACCCACAGCTGCTGACAGGCCTCTCCCAGATGCCAGCAGCTCAGACGTCAAATGCTGCAACTGGGGCTCCTGACCAAGGTCACTGCTGCTCCACCAAGGAGCAATTAGAGCCTGAACCACCGTGGGGGCAGCCCAGCTGGCCAAGAGGACTCAGGCGTCAGCCAGCCCTCGCGGCTCCCAGGCTCCCCTCCGGCACACACCGTGTCCTCATTCCTGCAGAGGCACACAGTGGGAGGTAGGTTCTGTGCAAACACACGTGCGTGGACGGCTGCCTGCGCACCTGGAACAGGTGTGTCTGTACATGCATCACGTGATGACGATTACAGTCAGACGCTGAGAAGAGCACTCTGTCAGGAGCTAACATTACACACGTTACCTGATTTCATCTTCAAGAACCTTACGTTTTACTATCGTCATCATCCCCACTTGACAGATGTGGAAACTGAGGCAGAATAGATCACAATTAGGAAGATGCAGAGCTGGACTCAAAACCAAGCAGTCCAGCTTCACGACCCATATTCTTAACCACCACAGAAGTGGAGTAGGTACACATCTGTGGTACGCAAGAGCGCAGAGGTGACTCCCTGAGAACGAGTGTCCCTGAATACTGGTGATTTATATATGTGCCACCTGTGAGTGGGTATGTCCACGTCGCTGAGTGTTTGCTTCCTGTGTGCACACCATGAGTCCAGTCGCAGGTTTGAGAGTCTATGTCTACAGGTGAGGATCCTCTGGAGGAAGAGGGTAATAATTAGGAATCTAGGGTCAGAAAGACTCAAATTCAGGTCCTGGCATGCAACTTCCTAGCTGTATGATTTGGGGAAAATTGCTAAACCTTTATGCGCCTCAGTCTCCCCTCTCTGATATGGGAGTAATAAATGGAGCCCACCTCCCAAGGTTGTTGAAATGAACAGATGAGACATAAGTAGCTTAGCTTGGGGCCTAGCACAGAGTAGGAGCTGAAAACCCTGAGCTCTGATCAGGGTGGTGGTGGGTATTTGGTATTCTAGACTAACAGAGCCAGCACCCATGGGTGGCCAGGTGGTGTGTGTGCCCAAGGAGTGTGTCAGGAGGTACTCAATACAGCTTGGTGAACTGACGTGTGTGTGTGTTTACTGATATCTATGGAATTTGGGGGCTGTCTTCTGGGGTTTCAGAAGAACAGAAGGCGCTATCTTTTGCAATATGGCTTGCTCTTTTCTCAGCTGATGCAATGCATGATAGCAAACACGGTGAGAAATGGGGCCAGGGGGAGATGTCCCTGGGGTTCTCCTCCTTGCCCTACATGTCTCAGGGCCCCCTCGGCCTGGCTCCGGTCCTTCAGCTCACAGCTGCCCAGCACAGAGGTCCTGCAGCCTCCTTTCTCCTTTAGGAAGCCCTCCCTGACTGACCCCCAAGTCCCAATAGCATCCAAAGCATCACCCCCACAATTCACAGCAGCTTGTGCACTCTGAGAATAAGTCTTGTTGGGACTCTAAGTATCTCATCTATTTTGTCTTTAAGGCAGAGCTGAGCTTGCAGCAAGCCGAACAGCAGATGAGGAAACTGAGGCACAGAACCTAAGTGCTGGAGCCAAAGATCTGACTCTGAATCCCATCTTTGCCACTTCCATGCTCTGTGGCCTCAAGAAAGTGACTTAACCTTTCTGAGCCTTGGTTTCTCCATCTGTAAAATGGTAAGACTACCACACAGGCTAGCGTGAGGATGAGATAAAGAACAACGCGTGGGGTCTGGCACATCAGCAGGCACCCATTAAATGGAAGCCATGAGCTTCACTGAACGAAGGACTAAAGCCACAGGACGTGGGAGGTAAGGTGGCCGGCACTCGTGGATGCCCAGGGACCGGCCTGAGCCACAACGTCTCACAACGTCTCATGTCCTCGGAAGATGGATCCAAACTCCAAGCTGGCCTCTGCTACCCTTCCTCTTCTATCCTCCTAGCCTCCGTTCTTGGGAAAGGAAATTCAGCAAGGTTTTACTAAAGCACCGAGCTTTGGGCTGACGAAGTGGCCACACCTGTGCCCAGCTGGGGGCAGTTGTTCCCCGACAGGCTGCAAGACTTGGCCTTTTCCCAAGAAGTCAACCCTGGTTCCCAGGCAAGAGGGGAGCAGGCTCTTTTGTGTTGTGGGGGAAGAGGACTTAGTGGAACAGGAGTTGGTGGGGAGCCCCCAGGGGGCCTGGGCTAGCTGGGAGGCCCCTTACACGCCCCGGCACCCCAGCCCGGCAGCCATGCTCTACCAGCGCCAGCCAGGCCACTGCTCAGGTAGGTCTTCCCAGCTGGAGTGCCTTATGCTGAGATGCCCCCCAGACGGGGCAAGAGAGGGCTACCACGTCCATTCTTTTGAATGGGAAACTGCAAGCTGATGTCCGGGAGCACTCAGATGCTGGACGTACAGGAGGAGGCTTCCTTCTGGCGGCCCCAGGCTAAGCCCCCGGACCCGGGACGGCGTCTGGGAGCTGAACTGGCCAAGTGCCCCAGAGCCGCCTCACGCTGGCCTCTCCCGTGAGGACCGCGTGTCCACAGTGCCAGAGAAGAACAGCATTCAGCGAGGCTGGCCTATAGGCCAGGGCCCAGCCCTCTCCAGGAGGCAAAGGCCCAGAAAGAACAGCAAGGTCACCTGTCACAGCATCCGACCGGCTCAGCGGGACGCACTAAAACCCACCTCACAGTGGCTCAGGGGCCGAGGGCGGAGAAGGCAGCACCGGGTGGCCTGGCCAGCACCTCCGGCTCAGGGCAGCGCTGGAGGACTCCGCACGCCAGGTGGGGCAGGGAGCCCCTCAGCCACAGCAGGCACAAGCTCGGGCCCAGAAGGCGGCTCCCCTCTGTGCAGGCTGAGCGTACTGCTTAGCTGCTGGGCCAGTTGCGAAGCCCTTTCAAACGGACTCTAACTGGGGTGGAAAGGGTGGAGCTAGAAAGAGAGTGAGGCACGGACACACACACACACACACACACACACACACAGACACAGACACACACACACACACACACACGCAGACAGACACACAGACACAGACACACACATGCGAGCGCGGAGGGAGTCAGAAATGGAGACAGACAGATGGAGGGGATGGGAGGACCTGGGAGAGGGACTGGGGGCCTTAGCCTCTCTAGAAGGGGGCTGAGCCTGGCCAAGGGTGGCAGGAAGTAATGGGCACTCCCAGGCCACTGCTGTCCCCAGGGTGACCAGGCCACAATGGCCTCCTTAATGAGAATGGATAATGAGCTCATTAGGGCCAGAGGAGGCCAGCTGCATGCGATCAGGATGTGAATAAAGTCCTCTGAGGTCACGGCTCCGAGTAGAACAAGACAGCTGGTGGGGGAGGGGGACCCCGCTCCTCCCTCTCCCTCTGAAACTCCCCCGGTCCTTCGAGGTGCCGTCCTCCATGAGGTCTCCCCAGCCTGCTCACCCCAGGATTCAGCCCGCAGGCACCTCTTAGCCCCTCTTCCAAGACAGACCTCAGTTTGGATCCTGGCTTCACCACGTACTCACTGGTGACTGGGAACAGGGCTGACCTCCTTATCACAAGAGTATGAGCCGGGGGCTTGCCTGGTGGCGCAGTGGTTGAGAATCTGCCTGCCGATTCAGGGGACACGGGTTCGAGCCCTGGTCCGGGAAGATCCCACGTGCCGCGGAGCAACTAAGCCCGTGAGCCACAACTACTGAGCCTGCGCGTCTGGAGCCTGTGCTCCGCAACAAGAAAGGCCGCGACAGTGAGAGGCCCGCGCACCACGATGAAGAGTGGCCCCCGCTCGCCGCAACTAGAGAAAGCCCTCGCACAGAAACGAAGACCCAACACAGCCAAAGTAATTAATTAATCAATTAATTAGAAAATAGTATGAGCTGCCCATAGGGTTGCCGTATCCTGTGGTGCACTTGGGCGGGTGTATTGAAGACACATGGCGTACTCAACAACCAACCTTCACTGCACCTGGCACGCACCAAGCCCTGTTCGAGGCATCGGGACGCTGCAGAAAACAACCCACAGTCAGGACGCAGGCTCTCCTCCTCTATCTCCCCCCGCACGGCACCCAAGATGGGCGCAGACACAACCTGTGCACTGGCGCTGGGGCCAGCGAGAAGGCTGGGCTGCCTCCCACTAGCCCTGGGCGCCCACCCAGAGGATATCAGGCAGGGTGAGACAGACTGGGCGGAGTTTGGAACACAGCAGCCTTGAGGTAACCTCCGAGCCTGCCTTTTCTTCCCCGCCTGGTCCTTCACATGGTCTAACCCAGAGTATGTGTGTGTGCAGTGCTACTGTATGCCCAGGCCTATGCGAGGGCTTCCGTGTGCAGGTGGGCAAGGGGTGAAGGAGCCAGGAGCAGAGGCACAGTCCCAGGCCTCGAATACCTGCCCCCATTCTCCATGTACGCTTGGCTCAGGCTTTGGCCCCTCCGTGAGAGTGAAATGTCCGAGCATTCTCGTGTCCTTTCCTTGGAGTGGTTTGGAAGAGGGGAGGAAGAATTTGGGGGCACCGAATGGTGGACGTAGGGGAGATGCTGAGGACGAAGGGGGCTGAAGGGGGCCTGGCTAGGCACATGTCACCAGCCCTGCTCACCTGGCCACACTACACCTGGCACAAGGCTGACCCTTAAGGGACGGCTTCTGCCCTGATCCCCCTCCCATAACCTTGGGGCAGATCTGAGGCTTCTACCTGAGAGCGGCCAGAGATGTGGGAAATGCAGGCTGTCCACGGCATGCTGTGCCTTTAAGAACAATGAAAGGAGGCCACCCTGGGCCAGGCCTCCCCTGGTCAGAAGGCTCTGTCACTGCGGCCTCTTGCCAAGACACACTCCAGCTCATAGCACGTGGCCTCTACAGTCCAAAGCAAACAGGAGCGGGTGACAGTCCCTCCTAGTCACCCGCCTCCTCGGAGAGGCTCCCCTAGTCCCTCCCAAAGTACCTCCACAGCCCCTGCCTTCCTGCCTGACCCATTCCTCTGGTCCCACCTCTGGCCCCTACCCTCCTCTCTGCTGCCCGCAGCCTCCCCTTCCCCCAGATGGGGCTCTCAGGCCACCAGGGCCCCAGAACCTTCCCATGGCGCCTGAGGCCTGAATTCCAAGACCATTAGCACAGGCTGTTACGTCACAGTTTGGAAGGCTCTGTAGATCTGTGGCAAGAAGACAGCAAGAACTGGGCCGCTGCCACTCCTCCCCCAACCCTGCTCCAGCCTGCCCACCGCACTGGACGAGCCCTGGAGTCCAGCGCTGGGTCTGGGCAGGCCAAGGTCATGAGCGAGGCACCCAGCAGAAGGCAGAGAGGGGGGACATGCGAAAACGATGGGTAGAGGAGAATCGTGTCTTTAAGCAAGGGCTCTAGGGTGAGGTTGCCTGTGTTTCAATCCCAGCTCTGCTGCTTACTAGAGCTGCATGGTTTTGAGCAATCACCTCAATTTCTCCAACTGTAAAATGGACCTACAGTATGCCTGCATCTCACTGTATTGGTGGATGAGTAAATCTATGAAAAGCGCTCGGAATACTGCCTGGTTCCTGGCAAGGCGCACCAAAGAGCTATCACTAAAGTTTAAGTGCAAACCACAGCGAATTTTAAAGAAGGAACCAAGACCTCAGTGCCTCTCAATGACTGGTGTCAGGGCTGGGCAGGGAGGCAGGTGGTCTTAGGTGTCTGGAGTTTCTTGGAGAGAAAGCCTCTTGGTGTCACTGTTACTTGGCCTTGACCTTAGAAGGTCTCTACTGAAGATCTGGTTCTGTGCTTGGCACAGGTTGGGGGCAGGGACAGGGCAACCCAGGCAGCCTCATGCCATAGACACAGTGATTGTTGATGCAATATTTGAGGAAATTGCAGACATCAGAGATGAAACTGAGTAGTCAGGGAAGAACTCTTAGAAGAGAGGAGGCCTGAACTGAACCTCAGATTAAATCTGGAGGGAAGGAGGGAGGGGAGATGGCAATCTGGTGGGAGGAACAGGATGGGCAGGTGATGGGAGTACATGCAGCCCTAACCATAATGTTCACCATGCTCTACGGCGGGGATTCTTCCAGATGACGGTGAGAGGGGCAATCACCTTCAACGTCACTGTCCTCCACCTACCGTGAACAGAAGGTGGCTCAGGAGGGTAGGATTGCAAAAAGGTATTTTCTGCCATGATTGTAAAGGATGCAAACGGTGGGCGAGATGTGGCTCTGCAGGGTGAGTGAGGCATTCAGATGGAGGGAGGGGCGGCAGCGAGAAAAACAGAGAAGGGAGGTGTGGACTTCTCAGAATCACGACAGGAAGGTTAAAGTCTCACATGTGGATTCCTGAAAAAATGTTCAGGGCAACAAAAGGGTGTTTCCCCTGATGTTCCAGGCAAGAGGGAGAGTAAGAAAGAGGGAAGCTGAAAGAGACTGAGTGCGGGCGTAGACCACGTGGCTCTATGGAGAAGGGGGCCTGCGGGGCACCTGTCCGAAACTCGGCGTTTCCCCTCCGGAGTCAGGGGCTCACACTGGAGGGCGCTGACCGGGAGGGTGGCGGGCAAATGGCTGCAAGGCGGAGACGGACGTGGCACGGACAGCTGCCCTCCGCGAGCTCGCATTAGCGGGTGTGAGAAAAGGTCAGAGAGCACTTGACCGAGAGCCTGCCAGGCCACCGCGAGCAACCCTGAAAGACGCGGAGGCGGGAGCAAGGCCAGAGGATGCAGAATGGGCCACAGCCCCAACTTTCAAAGCAGAAGGTAGATTCCAGAGTAGAGGTGACCTCAATATGGGTCCTGATGAAGGGAAACCTGGGTTCCCTGAGGGGTGGCTGGAGAGCCTGGAATGCGGTTCTGAGCATGACCAAGGCAGCTCTGAGTAGAGACAACAGGAAGGAAGGAGGCCAGACCATGTGGGATTCTGGTAAGACATGAACTGCTGGCCCGGCGGGTCTGGGATGTGTCCCAGCTGAGCCACCTGGACCTTGGGGCTCTCATGATCCTGCTGGGGGCTGCAGGGCTGCAGCAATAGATTCGCCGCTGATGGCCGACCACAGAGGTCACATCCAAAGAGGGTGTGACAACTCACTGGTCGCACCCACTGGGAACCTGTGCCGTTGGATGTTTTAACCAGACACAGTACAAGGTCGGAAGCTGTGTTGGCGGCACCATCTCATTTAGTAAAGGCTGTGCCAAGATCAGAAGCCAAAAAAAAAAAAAAAAGAAAGATCTGAACAGATGGTAATGACAGGTCAAATCTGTCAAGAGAAAAGGTGTACACAGAGAGACAAAAGGACATGGCTCAGGACAGCGGTGTTATACTTCACTGTCTAAACTTTTTGGAGTCTATGGGGGCGTTATTCATAATTATGCCAAAATCCTAGGTGCCAACTGGGAGTGTCTCAGGCATTTGGGTCACATGGGTCACCCTACTTGGCAGCAAGGATGAGAAAGTTCCTGGAGTTTGGGTGGTAGGCTATAAGCCCGCGAAATCTTAGGCTGCGTTAGGAAGCACCCGGACTGGGTGACTTACCCAGGTGCTGGCTATAAAGGAGCGGTGCCAGGACGGGCACCCGCGTCTGGCTCCCAGTACAGCAGCCACGCGGCTCGGCTTAAAAACGACTCCAGCTGTTGCCACCTTCGCAGAAAGGGACTAACGTCGCCTGCTCTTTCTGTTAAGTTCCCTGAATTTCTATCTGACCAGTGAGCCGGGAAACCAGCCCCTCATCTGCTTCTCCTCCATTCTGTCAGTGTCCACAAAGCAGACCCAGTTCTCAGGAGAGTCATGGGCATGGCCTTTCCCCCTCTTGCCATGCTCCCCCAGGAAGGGGCTAACAGGTGATTTCTGCCCCCGTCTCTAGGTAGCCTCTCCCTCACCCTCTCCGAGCCCACAGAGCAGGGCGAGGCAGGGGCACCCTGGCTGACAGAGTTTTCTGGCACAAGATCTCACCCGAGGGCTCTGCCGGGAGAGTGACTTTGGATCAGCATTTCTGAAACCTCAGATATTTCCACACCATGGATGACTTTTGCCATATCCTTGAACTACATATACTGTGGTTCACATAGTAAATATATGTTTAAAGCAATCTCCCTTTGTTTTTTAACTTCAAGAAAATAATTTGTTTAGGAAACTTCAGATTGCCATCATGAATAAACAATTAGGACCACCAGCCCCAACCATAAAATTACAGAGAACAAAGCAACAGAGTAAATTCGAGCTGTGCTGTGACCGAAGAGGCTACGTCTGTAGCCTGCTTCCTTTTTGTTACAGAGGGAGATTTATTAGAGAGCATTCAGAGAGAGTCGACTATCAGGCAGAGATAAATCAGGCTTGGAAGAGAACTGAAACAGGACAGGACAAAGTTCTTTTTCACCGTGTGTTGCGGAAATATTAAATACTGCCTCTCTGTACCGTCTAAAAGCACCCTGTGTACCACGGTGTTGCGTGGGTGACGTTTTTAGCTAGAACACTACTTGGTCATTCAAAATGGCTGACAAAAGAGGATGAAGTATCCTCACTAGTGAGATGAGGATATTAAGTAGCGTTTACTTACCAGGGTTGCGCTGAGAAATCAAAAAGAAAAGAATGGGGGCCACCTTGCAACGTTTCTGGTGTCTTATATAAGTATATCCAGTCTGGAGAAAAGAGCTGAGGGAACCCTCCGTAGCTGTTACCAGTCATTTGAAATAGAAGGGGTTATCCTTATCCTTTTAACTAGTTTACTCCAGTGCCTAAGAAGTACACATGGATGAGTTTGTATACTTTTCCCCTTTTCTCTCTTTGCTAAAAATGGAGGCTTCTTGGTCCCAGAATTGAGGTGGTTTCAACTAAAAGCCTTAGACTGACAACAGTCCCCTCCCTTCTAGCTGAGTTCAGCCCCTCTTCAATTGGCGCAAAAATAAAACAGGGGCAATTTCAACTTTAAAGACCATGTCCATAAACAAGACAAACCCACTCCGCAATTTGTCTAGGGCATCCCTCCCTCCAGACCCTCCTTCTTTAATTTCTGGGGAATTTTAAATAGAGGTCTTGCAAAAACCTGCACCGCCTGATGTCAACAGCTCTCTGACAACGTGGATTCTTCCACGTGGTGTGAGGAGGAGCCACTGTGAATGCTGATGCTTTTCCAGGCTTCTTTCCCAGTTGGGATTTGGGAGCCACTGGTGTCACCCTAGGAGACTGTGGGAGAAGAATGGTACCCGAGAGTGTCCCGCCTGGGGTCCTGTAACTGTGTTTCCCAAACCTCAGGCATTATAAAGCAACAGGCATGCAATTAAACAGTCTGAGTAGCACCTGTACTAGTGTTTTCTTTAAAAAACAAACAAACAAACACACCCTCTATCTTGCTTTTTTGTGCACACCCAGCAGAGCTCAGAAGCCCCAAATATGTTGGTCTTTCTGATCCATCACTGTGCCGGGGCCTCATCTTTCAAAACCATTACGTTTGCGAAGTTCCTGTGTCTCCCCATGAGCTGCCCTTCTGCTCTTGTGCCCTTATGTTCCCCTGACACCCTGACCTTAGGTTTGGGTTGGCTGTCACCCCAGCTAGACCAAGGGCTCTTTGAGGACAAAGGCCAAGTCTTGCTCATCTTGGCATCCTGTTGAACTCCTGCCTGGCTCAGTGTTTGACAAAGAAGACTCAGTGAGCAGTTGTTGAACACGAAATGCAATGACAGATGGGCACAAGGCTTCCTCCACCTCGCCTGGCTTCTCCGTCCACACCACAGTCCCTCCTGCTTCCCTTGGCCTCAGTTATCTCTGAGTCCAGCCCCTGGGGTCAGCGCTGGGCATCTGCTCTACAGCTCCCATTCCTCTGGCCCCGGGGCCTTCTGCCCGGCTAGAGTCCAGCACAGCTCTTCAGCCCCTGGGCAGTGTTCCCTCCTCCGGTCCCCTAAATTGGGGAGGTACCTCTGATTCACAGCACCCTCAGCTCACCTGGAGGGATTTGCCCACAGGAACCTGAGACCGGGAGATTTCTGTTGCTTGTTACCAAACTTGCCCAACATCACCCAGTAAGCTAATTGCTGCCACCCGTGAGCTCTCACAGTCTGCTCACACACCTGACTGGGCCATTTTCATTTGGGCCTCTCCCCTCACAGGAATGGAAAAGCAAAGCTCAGGGAGGTCCCACAGGCCAAGCGCCAGGGACAAGCCCATGCCCTGGGTGAGGCTTCTGGAAGAATGTAGAGGGATTCTATGCGCTAGCGGCCCCTCCCCAAGCCCACTCAAAGCAGCCTCATGGGCCAGCTGCAGGCCTCCACTGGGACTCTTGGAGCCACGGTGTCTCATACAGGAAACACGAAGCCCTCCTCCATGGTGGGTGCAACTCATGGAGGGACCTCCGGAAAGAGCAGCCCCAGAGCCCTGCTGCCTCCAAGCCCCAGAGGGTGGGTGGGGAAAAAGCTACACAGAAGAAACAGCTTCTCCCACTGTGGTGCTTCTGCCCTAGGGAACCACAGAGGGTTCACCAAGAGGCGGCAGTGTGCGGGGAAGAAGCTGGCAAACTACCTTAACTCTCTGGGCCTCAACTTCCCAACTTCCCATAAAATGGAAGTCATGCTACCTGTGCTTTACAGGGCAGGGGCGGTGATTACAGCACAGAGGTGTCTGGCTCACCGTGTGATATATAGGAGGGGCTTCACAACAATCCCTTTCTTGCCTTTCCCAGAGTTTCTGCTATCAGTGGTATACAGAAAGCAGCAAATGGATTAAGTTGAGGCCGGAATACCCTGGGCCTGGGATGACCATCCTGGAGCCCAGCTGGGTTTGTATGATTTAGGAAGGTTCTCTCCCTGAGCTTCTCCTGCCTCTGGGCAACATCTTGTCTTCTTAGTTCCTAAGATGTGGTCTAATACAGCTCCTACCCCAATCCAAGGAGAAAAGGTCACACCCCTGGTCCAGCTGCCCCAGAGACTGCCTGTGGCCAGGTGTCTCATTCTAGTCTCACCACGGTTACAGTGATTGGTCAGGCAGGAGTGACTGACACCCATGGACACCTATCAAGGAGCTCCTTCCACCTCTGCCCTGTTAATCTGTGGTGACCCTGCCCCCAACACTCAAAGGGGAAGGGTCTGCAGAGTCATCACCCCACCTTCTGGCACACCAGCAATCGCAGTCCCCTCATTCCCCATGAGACTGAAGGCTCCATGACACGGGGATCAAGCCGTCCTTGCTCATCCCTGTGCCTCGATGTCTGGCGCATAGCAGGAGATAAAAGTTGGGGAATGAATGAGTGCCTCACTTCTAGCCCCTGACTACACACTCACTTAATCACATGGTTTGGTTTTCTCCCCTCCGAATGAGAGCTAGCCTGTGATCAACACCACACCAGGGTTAGCAGGAAGATCCTGGTACCTGATGGCAGAGAGAGAGGGTAGGAAGCAGGGAAGTCACTGACCTAGCCTGCCCTCCAGAACCCCATCTCCTGGCCTCCATGGGGTCATCCCACCACCTCAGGGCCCTTGGAGGAGAGACTCTGTTCTAGAAGTGGTTCTAAGGTGGGGAGGCCTGGGTGGAATAAGATAACAGATGTCTGGGGATCGAGGTGGGCCTTGAAAAGCTCCCCCCTTTAAATATGCCTTTGCAGTGACAGGCCCAACACACCGCAGCTAAGTCCCAGCCCTCAGCGATGGCAGGCTCTAACTTCACTTCCCAGGAAGTGAGCAGTATTGCCATCAGCTCCTGTTCCCCGACGCTGGCCTGCCCCTCAGCCTAGGATGTGGATGTCTCCATCCCCTCTCTCTGGCCTGGTCTCTGGATCAGAGTTCCTACCAAACCTGGCTCTGACACCATCTAGGCCCCTGAGGTGGAGGGACAGCCCCAAGGGGGCTAAGAGATCAGGCTATGGAGGGCAGGCTACAATCCTCCTCCCAGCTGTCGCATCAGCACCAACAAGACGCTCTGGCAAAAGCGGAGGCTTTCGAAGGAGGCCTTTTAGGTCCAAGGAGGCGAGTTTGTGTCAGCTGTGCAGTGAGGACTGGGACACAGGGCTGGTGTGGAAGCAGAAGAATGGGGTGAAGCACTCATCAGGGGGGCACTGCGGCAGGAGCCCTGGGTGCTCCATCCCCCTGTGCAGAGGTCAGCTTCCTCTCTGTCCTCCAAAGAACAGTCAGTTACAACCTGGCTCTGTTGGTGACGAGGTCCAGGCATTCACCACCTCTGGTTTTGCTCCCATTACCAAGGCCAGGGGGAAGCATGCCCCTCACAGTGTCAATGCTCCAGGAGCAGTATTATATACACCCAAGTGTGAAGGAGTTGATCTGATGCTTGCTGAGGGGGTGCTGGTCGAGGCAAGGGGAAGGGGATAAGAAGCAGGCCTCCCAGGCCTCTCTGGGTTGGGGCTAGGAGGGGTGAGAGTCCCATTATTTTGTTATCTTCACGGGCTGGTCGGGGTCTGCTCCAATATGCTAAGCCATTTTCATTATATTCCCACCCTGCTGTGCTAAGTACGTGGCAGACGTGCAGAAAATACCAGCTTAAATATGCAGAAGGGTCAAGACGCTTGGTTGGCGGGCAAGACGGAGGTGAGGATGCCCCAGGTAGACAAAAAAGACTCAGGGAAAATGGGCTTCTCCAGTTCACTTCAAGGAGGAACAGCCAACGGGCTGGGCAAACCCCTGCCCCCAAATGAGTGGATGTTGGTGGAACTCTCCCATGCTGGGCCTTTCGGGACCCTGCGCTGGCTTGAATTTTGGCCTTTCTTTAAGTCCCATAGTGATTGCTTTCACAGACCTTGTTTAACTTGAGAAGGACGGGGGAGGAGGGGCAAGGAAAACTGCATTCTTCCCCATCAAAGCCAAGAGTCCAAAGTAATACTTCTGGTTGTAACTGATCCTGGCCTGTTTGTGATTACGGCCCCTTGCTCGCCTTCTGGCAGAACAGCCCTGGAACCCCACAGCACGGCTGACGGGGAGAGACACCCCTCGCTCACTTGAATAATCTTGTCCTCGTCTGACATGACCAAAAAACATCTGTCAGCCTATCTGCTTTCACCAGTTCTCCAGGGCAACTCTTCAAAACATCACTTTATTTTAAAAGGAGGGGGAAAAAAAGCCACCCCCAACCCCTACCATAAAATTCCACAACACTAGTCATATTCCTTCTGTTACCAGCACCATCCTGGAAAACACAGCGGCACCAGCTGTCCCATTGGCTGATGCAAATGGAATGAGAGAGGGAGGCTCAGGATTGGACAATCGCCCTCTTTTGCCTATGCCCTCCCTTCTATTAGTGGAGCGCGCACACACACGCACACACACACACACGCACACACACCCCTTTTGCTGTCATAGCACAGAAGGGGCTTAGCAAAGCTCAAGACTATTTCTCAGCTGTTCTCTCCCTGGAAATTTAATCTGCGGAGCATCTGGCCTCACAAAGCCCATTCCAAAGGTGTCCAGGAGCCCACAGGCCCTGTGATCATTACAAACCTAGGGATGTTTGTAGCCAGTGACCCATTTGGCTGCTCAGAGAGCTGGCTGAAAGTCATCAGCATGGTCAGATTCCCCTTGTCTGCTCGCTCTAAGCTGAAACTGGCTTTTTCTTGGAGCCCCAGGGGTTAGAGGGGATCTTAGGGGTTCTGGAACTATGGAGATGAAAGGTCTGCTTCTTGCCTGGCTCGATAAAAGCATGATGGTCAGGGGAATGGCAGAGCCTGGTATCTGGAAAGCAGCCGTGGCTACTGTCTTCACTCCTAATCACACCTCCCTTCTACAGGTGAGGGAAGCTGATGCTCAGGAGGTAAAGAGACTTGTCTGAGATCAAGCCACCACTGGTTAGTGGGTGGCTGAGCTTGGAACCTAGATTGACCGAGATCCTCTCATGCAAAGCTTGTCATTCCCCCCACGAGGGCACACGGCCGCTCTGCCCATTCAGATGACACCCCGAGCATGGTGCCAAGTAGCAATCCATTGACCCAATGCCCTGAGCAAGAAGTAGGTGGCTGCAACTGGCAGAAAGCCCCCCAGGGCACAAGGAGGTCACTTGGCCAGGCTGCGAAGAAGCCTATAGCCAACACTGCAGGCACTGGGGCAGGGCCAAGATCCCAGGCCTTGCTGCGGGTGCATGCTGATGGCAGCAGCTCAGAATTCTGCCTCAGTCTAAAGACGGAGAGCACGCTGAGCGGAGAGGAGGCTGGGGCTTTGTGAGGGCACCCGTGAGAAGTACAGAAAACAAACGAGAAAAGACAGAGTGTCCAGAAACACCAGGCCTGGAGGCCTGGCCAACCTCCACAGTGACCCCACCGCCTGCCTTGGGGGGAGGGAGGAATGTAAGAGGTGGGGAAGGCAGTGCTTTGGACTGCTGGGGGGACAGCTAGCCAGTGGGATAGCCCCACTTAAGCCCCGAGAAGTGGCGTTGCTGAAAGGGGGAGTCTGTGTTCAAGTTGGGGTGTCTGAAAATGACCTCACCGTGGGGGAAGGCACCTTGTCTGAAAAATGAGCCTGTCTGAGCGCAGGGGCCTGGGGAGGACACACAGGGAGCGGCTCTCTCTTGGGGCTGCCTCTGCGCTCTGCGTCCAGGCTCCAGCTGTAGCAGCAGCTGAGCGGCCCAAGGTGGGGAGCTGAAGAGCCAGTTCACCTCCTCCCTTCACCTGGGGGACAGGCTGGGCCTCAGTCAGTCAGGGAAGATGGGGTGCACCCAGCCCTGGGCGGGCAGCGCGGCCTCAAAGGAGATACCAGCATGCCTCGGAGACGGCACCTCTGCACCAATGGTCCCCAGCCATGTGGCAGCCCTGCCACAAACTCTGTGGGACACTGGGCAAGTGACTTCAGGCCTCCATTCCTCCTCTATCAAAGGGCGGTTCGGGCAGATGGTCCGAAATGTCTCCTGCAGCTTGTCTCCTGCCCCTGACGTTTGAGGCGCTCAAGGCACCCCTCCGGCCTGTTTATCGCTAAGGGAACGTCTCCTCTTGGGCAGCCCCGGCACCTGGCTGGATCCCCCTCATCTGTGCCATGCCACACCTTTGCACATGTCATTCACTTAGCTTGGAGCACTTCAGATCCTTCAGATCCTTGTTCAAGGCCTACTTTCTCCAGAAGACTTCCCTGACCACCCAACCCAGCCACCGCCCCATCTCTGAACCTGACAGTATTCACGAAAGCCCAAGGCACCGGGAGCCGACTGTGCCTTCTAGTCCCACCCTCCCGCCCCCTCAGTAATACCATCTGGCCCCAGCAGCATCTGTGCTCTCTGCCTTGCGCATGGTAGGTGCCCTGTGAATGTGATGGACTCACTGCATCTGGGCCTTTACCCTGCAGATGAGAGAGAGCCCTAGAATATCGTCACCTCCAGCAATGGGAAGATAGGGGCGATTACTTCAATGGAGCTCTTCATTGGGTCCTGTGGGGTTTGGGGCGGGGCCAGGACAGGCCTTATTTATTTGGACAAAGGGGAAGGCGTCCTGACCGGCAGGACCCAGGCACAGCCCAGGCTCTGCTCTCACACCCTCAGTCCTGGTGAGCGGATCTCTGGTGAGATCCCAAGTGCCCTTGACCCATCCACCCATCCAGTCCAGCCCTGCCCCGTGGACCTGGCTGAGCCATACACTGGAACACTCACAACTCTTCTGCAGGAAACTGAGCTAGCGAACTCCCCTTCCCTTTCATATTCCCTCTGCCCTACCCCTTGGCCTTGCTCCTACCCCAGCTGGGGCTTCAGTGGGACTGACCTCTGCTCTCCTGCTCTCTGTGGCCTGGAGAATTCACACAGCAGAGCGCTCTGGGGTTTGGTTTTTCAAAGAAGTAAAATCCACAAGGAAGAGAAATGCAAACACTGATTGCATTACAGATTTCCAAACACTGTACAAACAGCACTGGATAAATAGTGTGGAAGCCCATGCCCCACCTCCCAGCTGTGCAACCTCTGGGCAGGTCACTTAACCACTCTGGGTTTCAATTTCTGCCGGGAAAGGAGAGAATGCCAAGATCTGCCATTCCTCTTACCAAGATGTTGTATAAACCACATGGTTTTATATCTTGTAAAACAAGCTATTCTGATTCAGAAACAGGTCACCTTGAAAAATGTCCCAAATCCCCTACTAGCTGGCATAAGCAGCCCCTTGCTCCCCCGGTGGCTTCGATCTCCCCAATAATCCCCCGAGCACGAGTGTCCAGAGAACAGACACGCAGGCTTCAGGCCACTGGGCTTAGAACACCCCTTAAAACACAAGGTTCTGGGACACAGTGATCCAAGGGTGGCCAGTGGCAATGCCAATGGGCCAGATACAACAGGAGAGAGGGCTCTGCTATCACAGCACACCAGGCTCAGAAACCCACTCATGGTTCACTCACTTTGTGGCCAGTCGCTGGCTAACTCCTTCTCTGAGTCTGGCTTTCCATCACCTCCCATGGTGCCTGGGCCACTTCCCCACAATCCAGTCCAATAAAAGCTTACACAGGCAGATGCATTTTAGCATGAGGCTGAGAGGTCCCTGACTTAGAAGGGAATGTAGAGCTGGGGCTGAGACAAGTAAATGAAATAACAACCCGTCCCCCCGCCCCCCGCAATAATTCCATATAGCATATTCCAAACATAGATAGAAATGAAGTTCGGTGTTACATGAGCCAGAAGCTTCCCTCCACTTCTTGGGATTCAACAGCTCAGCTCCCAGGATGGAGACCCCAGTGAACACCAGGCTTCACGACTGAGTCACTCTGGCTGTTCCCCCACAATGAGGCCAGGGAGTCCAGGACAGCCCCCTGGAACCCAGAGGATGAGGTTACGGAATCTGAAAAGATGCTGATAGAGATGAGGACTGTCACCCGGGGCAAACCCCATATCCAGCACAGCGATTACTGAAAACCCAACTGCTGAGGGGTGTAATATCACACAGCTGCGGGATGATCTGGGGAAAGAACAAGGGGTAGCAACTTTTCAACCCAAATTCTCCTTGGTCCTGACAAATTATAACCCAGAAAGTGCTACAGTCCGTGTGTGTGTGTGTGTGTGTGTGTGTGTGTGTGTGTGTGTG
>NW_021703781.1:57349744-57362562 GCF_005190385.1 Monodon monoceros
GTGTGTGTGTGTGTGTGTGTGTGTGTGTGTGTGTGTGTGTTGGCAGCAGTCCGGTGTTGTGTTGGCAGCAGGTGGAGGGTCTCCGGTGTTGCCCATTCCCAGGGCACCTGGGCCAGGATATGTCTGGGGAGGGGAGGGGAGTCACCAGTTCGCTACACTATAACACTCCCACCTGGTGTGTGGTGGTCATTATCCCTAGAACAGCACGCCCTGGCCTGGTACCACGTGGCCTCTCCTACTTCTCTGTCCTTACCACCTCTCCCCCAGAGCAACTAGCCCCTGGTTCTTCCTCTATTCACCAAGCTCCAAGCATTCCCAGCTTCACTGGCACCTCTTCAGAGAGGCCTTTCCCGGCCACACTCTATCACCTCCTTCCTCTGCTTAGTCTCTATCATGTGCTCGTTTATCTCCTGCATTGCACTTTTCAAAATCTAGACTTATCTTCCTTGTTTACATATGGCTGTTTCTCTACCACATGTGAGCCCCATAAGTGTAGGACTTTGTTGGCTTCTGTCACCTCTGGGCACCAGCCTGGCACTTAGTCAAGTAATATGGACTTAGTGATGACTGATCACCTGAAGACTGGCCTTGCTGGGCTCTGGACAGTGTGTGGTTCAACTGGTCCCCTGGTGTTCAAACCCAGAAAAGCAGCATTTGAGATGCTTGTGAAAGGACTCAGTGCAATCTTGCTTGCCCCCCTCCCCCCAGAAAAGGGGAGGCAGCCACGTATTGCTCCAGGGCTGAGGCTGGGATGAGCTGGTATCACTGTGGCACTTCAGCTGGATGGATTTCCAAGGTCACCATGGAACCACATCTTTTGTGCAGAAATGTCTATTCAAGGAAAGGCCGTGGGACACGATAGGTCCATACAGCCAATGTGAGGTCAGTGTGACCGGCCACTCCACTCGCCCCACCTGAACAGGCGGAGGTGGGACAGAAGGAGCGCCTGGGGACCCACTGCCCCACCCAGTCGCCTGGCAGCTGGCTCCAGGCAGGTGGCTGGCGGCACTCAGTGCCAACAAGCCCTTGGATGTCTTCCTGACAACTGTCCGTGCAGATCTAGCTCGAGGGAAGAGCTACTGCCAGTCCCGGACACACCTTCCCCTGACATCTTCCTCCCCACAGCCAGGATCACTTGCTTCAAATACTACTATTCTCAGATCCCTCTCCTGCTCACCTATTTTCCACGGCCCCATTCTTCCTCTCCATCCACTGCTGCTCAACTTCCACTTTCTTCACCAGGACACACCTCCTGAGGCAACCAACCACACACCTGCCTTCCTGTCTTAGCCTCAGTGGGCCCAGCCTTCCACCTGGCACTCCACTCACATGGAACTGGAATTCCTTCCCCTCCCTCCTATCTAATCCCCCTCTCTCCAAGGCCGAGCTCAATGTCTCCAACTCCTCCAGGCAGCCTTTCCCGACTATGCTAGTCCCCTTGCCCCCAGCACTTCAGTTTTGTGCCATGCAACAGAGCCACTGAGTGACAGCCAGCATGAGGGTATCACAGGTGGGCCTCTCCTCTTCCCGGCCTTGCACGGAGCTCCTGATCCCATGAGGTCTACTCCTGGGTCACCAAGGGGAATCGGACTCCAACTCTTCTTCCTGTCACAGGCTGGGCCAAGGATAGCTGCCAAGCAAAGGCTCCAGGGGGGTGACTCTGGTCCCCAGCATGGTCTCCTGCTGTCACTACCCTGTAGTAAGCTCCCTCCATGCCCTACCCACCTCACTAAACCATCAGGGCTGAGAGAATCTTCAGACACCATGAAGTGCAATCCCTTTTCCAGCCAGATGGGGAAACTGAGGACACAAGAGGGCATCTAACCAGAGGTGAGTTCCAAAGTCAGTTTGTGGTACAGCTGCCCCAGTCCAGCGGTCTTGCTAGCAACTGTCACAAGCTGAGCACTGAACTCCTCTTGAAGCAGCATATGTTGGTACTAAGCCTACAGCTGTGGGTACAGTTATCTCCTTTTTGCAGGTAAGGAAACTGAAGCTTAGAGGATTCAAGTAACTTCCCAGGGCCACCACTAGTAAGTGCCAAATCAATATTAAAACCAGGCTTATCTGAGTTGAACCCATATTTTGAATTGCTAGGCTGTCGTGCAATCTCATTCTCAAAACCATCTCCAGCCCAGGTGACTAAAGCTGGGCTGAGGGGCCCAAGGCTGGATTTGGACGCTCACTTCTGTAGATTTATACTCGATGGCCCCTTCCCTTCCAGGAAGCTTCATGAAGTGGGCAACAACCGCACACCAGAGACAGTCTTGGACCAGAACGGACTTTGGAATTGCTGACTGGCCTGACACAGCAGGGCCATACATGTGCTGTACTTAGAGAGAGAAGGGTGTCAGATCAAGGCTTTCTGTCAGTTGGGACAGGACCTCGTGGGGACCAGTCACCACATCTAAATAGGGCTGGCTCACTGGAACCAAACACTTAAAAAGCTGTTACAGAGTTAAGAGCGTTAGGTCACTTATCTGTAATGCAGACTGCAACAAACCTGCCCTTCTAGAAAGAGCCTATCCTCTCTTTATTGGGACACGTCTGTTCAAGAGCAGATTGGCAATCTGCATTACCAGTCAGCAGGTTCCTTAGTAAGCACAGAATCTAAGTAAAAGACATAGAAGATATATAGGAGAAGTCCATTTAAGACAGCAGAAAATCTGCAGAGCTATCCCAGTCTCACAATACAGTCCACCCATTAAGTACCCAGCATGCTCACATTAATTAGAGTTTAAACCCCATAAAGGCAGGAATCGTATGGGTATGCACCCAATAGGCATAGAGCCTGGGACAAAAGAGGTATTCAAGACTTGAGAAATAAATGAAAGAATGAATAAACGATGAGGATATACAGTGTATTTCTCACTTACAATAAGTCCGTGTAGAACCAGTTATAACAATGTTCATGAAGAAATACCTAAGTAACAGAATAGATACATCTTCAGTGTTAAGAAGATTCCAACTCACAAAATACACGGCTGAAGAATGCATCATCTTTGACAACACAAAATAATCATTATGACACACAAGTCTGAGGGGAAAGCTTATTAGTCTGTCTTCTTGATAAAGATATTCCTCAAATAATGAATAGTTACATTTCATTGAAGGAAAAAACAAAGCCCATGTAGGATGCATCCCTATTCTCTTAGACTCAGGAGGAAATGGATTCCTGCTTATATCACACAGTTAGGGTAGCATTAGATCTTAAACCTAATAGACTCCTGATTCTTTGTTCTCTTTACTACGCACAGCTGCTAAATAAGTAGAATAGATGCAGCCAATGTGTTCTGGGGTAGTTTACCCCCCATTACCTCCTCTCGTTAAAACCTGTGCTCCAGCAGCCACTGCGGAAGAGGTTGGCAAGGCAGCCATGTTTATACCCCATGACCCTTCCCCCGGACACAGCTGATTGGCCCAGGGTTGGACACCTGATCTAAGGTCTGCCCATCCATTGGCTGGCCAGAAACGAATCAGATTCAAACTTCAAATTTTGAACTCAGAGAACCAGAGACCATTGTCAGCTGGTGGCAGTTATCTCAACAAACCAACAGCAGGTGAACAGGCCACTGTTACAAGTGAACAGCAAGACAAGGAAGGTTGGTCTGCAGTTAGGAGATGACAGCTGGACTTTAAATCCACATGGTACCCAAGAAGAGGAGCTGCGTTGTCTCGTGCCAGCTTTCTGGTTCCCAGTCCTTGTGCGGCTGGGATGTACTTCCCACCCTTGGGATTCTGGTGAGATTTTCCCGAATCCTTTCAGTAGATTCTTGAGCAAGTCTAAGTGCGCATCTGTCCTCTGCTCACAACTCAATTGGGACTAAAGCATTGACTTTGGAGGGGACTGAAGATTCTCAAACTCCCCAAGGCTTAGTTTTCTCACCTGTACAATTTCTCACCTGGATGGACCAGGAGCTCAAAACTTCTTGCCAACACAATGCTTTTACCTTAGTCAAATAGCTATGTGCCTCCAAGGAAGTATAAGATCTCCCAGGGTTATCACACTAGTGCCAGGAAAGACGCAAAGACTCAGAGAAGGAAAGCTGGAGCAGGAAAAGAGTGAGCATCTGCTGACTCATATCCCCACATCCTCCCCTGGCTCCTAACCCTGAGAGAAGGAAACCATCCTGGAAAGTTGGAAGCAGCTTTGCTTAACACAGAAATCAGAGCAACTGGGACCCTGCCATCACCATTCTGCCAGAAGTTAGACCAGATTTTGCCTCCTGGAAGGTAAAGCCAATGTGGTCTTTGAGGTGTAAGAATGTCCTACAAAGGTGGTATCTCAGGCGTTGTTGTTTATGTCAGGGTGGAGGGGTTTTCAAGGACAAGACAAAAATGGCTGGCAAAGCTAACAAAGTTGCTAATCTTTCTGCTAGATTTGTCCTTTATCAATGAAGGAAAAGAGTCCTTTTCTGGCTGGGCCCCAGGCCCACTGTTTGATCAAAAATGCTTTCCCTGAAGCCACTCAGGTCCCAACACTGTGGGTGTCTTTGACTTCTATCCACTTACATTCCCTAGAATAGGCTTGTCCTTGGTGTTGGGTATACACCGCCCTCGGGTAGCCCATGTCTGTCCCTGACCCACAGCATCACCAGCTCAGTGATGATCCCTCCCAGGATCAGCCCATTCTCACCCCTCCCCACACTTGCTCCGTATAAGGGAGAGATCTCAGCTGTTGGGACTTTAGGGAAATGACTTAACCTCTTAGCCTGTTACTTCAGCCACAAAATGATTAGAGTGCTTTCTACCACACGGGGTCATTCCATGATGCCAGTGAGATGATGCATGTGAAGTGCATGGCCTAGACCTGGTGTTTACTGTTTACTGATGCTGAATTGCCGTTCATCAGACACATCTCTCTTTAGACCAATGAGATTACAGAGCATTGGCACAAGCACACTTCCAAATCCCTCAGGGGCTGTGGTCCCTGCCAGAGGGCTCTGATGAGCAAGCAGAACCAGAGATGGCTGGGTCCCTCTTTGAACATTCTACGCGAGGGACTTTCAGCCAAGCGAGAAGGGGACACAGGCAGAGTCCTGGCTCCCAGCAGGCAAGGCAAGGCCCCAGGGGGCAGGGTGGTGCTAACTGGGGCTACTGCCCCAACAATTTAAGTGGAAATGCCTCAACACGCCCACCAAGTCCTAAGGTCAAAGGCATCACAATTGGGTCTTTGTTCCAGAGTTCAAAAGCCTCACTCACCACTCCTTCCAAAGCCAGCTTGCAGGATGCCCAACACACCTCCCCTCCCCCTGCCGTCAGCCATCCGGCTTCCTTGAACTGGGAAACCACCCTCCCAAGGACCTGCAGTTGGCCCTCTTCCTTGCTCCCCTCCACCCACTTAGTTTCTCTGGTTACGCTGGTTGTACACTCTAGGAGGCCTCCTTGTTTCTGACAGCAACAGACGGTGCGGGTTTGCACCGTGGACACAGCCCTCTAAGGTCCCCGTGTACATATCTGCTGCTGAGCAGCTGTTTCCATCAAGGGGGGAGACACAAAGCCCAGAGAATTGGGAAGGCCACATTCAGGGTTCTGTCTACCCAACACCCAGGGCCCTAAGGAGTCTCCCAGCCTCGGAGCCCAGATCTGGGAGGGGGCTTGGGGAGGTCATCTACTCCAGGCCCTGTTTCCAAGCAGCCACAAGACTGTCTCCATTTTACAGAAGGGAGAGTTGAGGCCCAGAGGGAGCAAGGGGCTTGAAGTCGCCCAGCCGGTACATGGTAGTGGGCAGAACCCTGCTTCTAGAGACGGCAGCTCCCTCAGAGGATCAGTGTACCAGACTGGGCTTCTCTGGGGATTCAGGCTACCTGAGCCCCCTTAAACAGCCATCGGGGACTCCTCAGGAGAAGGAGGTGCCTAATACTTTGCAGGCCTGCCGCAAAAGCCCCACTTCGTCAAGGCTTTCCCTCCTCCACTCCTAGGCAGGGTCCTGGATGTGGGGTGGGAGGCAAAGGGAAGCAGGGAGTCTGATAACAGGCTGACTGCCTTTTGTGTGGGGTCTCCTCTTCAGCCACCCTGGCCAGTGGCTGGTACCCAGAGGCATGGGGGCTCACTCCTCCTGCTGCTTTAGGGCTATACAGCTGTGCTGGTGACACAAGGCAGAGGGTCCCTAAGCCAGACGGCTACTTTTGAGCAGCCCTGACCTTATATGGAAAAGCCGACACGCCTTCCTTTGGAGCAAGCCCCAAGACAAACATCTCTCTCTCTCTCCTCAGTGGGTGTCTGCAATCCCACCCTTAGAGAGCCCTTCCTTTGGGTCTTGAGGTGCTTAGGGTTGCTAGGGCCAGGCCCCTCTGACAATGCAGCTTGGGTGGGGGCGGGGAGGTGGGGCTGGTACTGTGACAAAGGCTGAAAGCCAAGCGGTGCAGGAAGGAGAGCAGTGTGGGCACCTGGGGTGAGGGGCCCAGGCCTTCATGCTCGTGACAGCCACTGCCAACCAGGCACAAGGGCAGAGCCTGCCACCTCTGAGGGGAACAAGCTTTGAAGACTCCAGACCCAAGAGGGCCATAAGTCAGGTCTTTGTTGGCATCACAGCCCTGTTCTCAGAGAGCACAGCTCTTGAGACTCCTGCAGCAGGAACCTAATCTCACCTCCCCGAGGAGGCCCACGGGGCTTTCCTCAGTATCTCTACAGCTACTTGCTGCCCACAGGCATAGGAATCAGGGACCCAAGAGCTGTTCTGTTCTGTTTTTGACTTCAGGTGACTCACTTCCCCTCAATTTTTCTGTGCCTCAGTTATTCTATCTATAGAATGGGCACAGACAGCCTTTGATCTGTCTTCCTGTCAGAGCTTAAAATACTGGAGGGGAATAGAGTGGAACAGGAAAAGAAGAACAGGCCCCTCCCCTCTGGGAGTGTCCTCCAAACACAGCTCAGAGAGGCTCCAGCGCGCCCGCACGCACGGGGGCCTTCCCCCACAGCAAACCGAAACCAAAACAGAACACCCCAGGAACCAATTCAAGCGCCAGCAGGTCATGAGCAAACTGATGATGGATATCTTGGGCCAGAGTTCATCCCTGGCTCTGCAGGGGTCACACACGCCTGCACCTCAGACCGACGGACTCAGGCCCTCCTCTCTCCACCTGAGAGACCCCTGCTGCCAAGGGCACTGAGGCCTACACGGTGAGAACCTTGGAACTGGCAGGCCCCTGGACAGCCAAGACAAAGCCTCAGTTCCCAATGACAGGGCGGCTGCTACAGGACCCTCCCTGGCCCCAGGACCTGATTTCATCCCCCTGTCTGGGCCCTCTTCCCAGGGCCTGGCGGCCTTCAGCTCAGCAGGGGGCAGTCAGCTCACCGCCCAGACACTAGCCAACCTCCACAGGCCTGACCTTTCCTCAGACAACCCGCCTGAGGACCCGGGACCCCTACAGTGACGTCATGGCCTGCCCTCCCCACCAGCCAGCCGGGTCCTCCCACCCCGGCCTCGTCCCCAGTTTGGAACATGGCCCCAAGGGGGAAGCTGCTGTAGGATGCCCCTGAGCTGGGAGCAACCTCCCCCGGGCCTCAGAGGGCACAGGGACCCTGAACATGGGCTGGACAGTTGTGCTCATGCTGCCACCCTGGCCTTGCATTAACACAAGCCAGTTAATTACCCCGAGTGGTGGAGACATTCTTCCACCATCAGGCAAACTGCTGGCCTGCAGCCCAAACCAACAGGGGAAACTTCAGCCTCCTCGGCCCTCTCCCCGCCAGATGGAAATAACGTATAGCTGCAGAGGTGGGGGAGGAGGAGGGGAACAAAAACCAGCCGGGCTCCTCGCCCGAGTGGCCCGCCAGACAGCTGGGCACTCACCGCTCTCGTTCTTCTCGATGACATCCACCACCTCCCCGGCCTGGAGGCTCAGCTCCGAGTTCTCCTGCTTCTTATAGTTGGACACCACCACGTACTGTTCCAGGATCATGGGCTCGGCGTGGGTGTCGGCACCTGGCGAGGGCAGAAAGCATGCGGTGAGCCAGCGGCCAGCCATGGCCCCGCGGCCGGGGCGCCCCCTGTCCATCGGCCTCGGGGGAGGCTGCTCGGTCGCCAGCGCCGCTCGGAGGGGCCGCCCGCAGCCAGGGCTCGCAGCTCGCCGGGCCCCAAGGACAGGCCATATAGCAGGGCCCCACACCGGCCCGCTGTGCCGCGGGGACCGGGGGACATGGGGAGCCGGGGGCCAGCGGTGGGGGGCGCGGAGGGAGAGACAGAGACGAGACAGAGGCCGAGGGGACTCAGAGGAAAAAGCCTGCGGCCGCGATGAATTAATCACAGCCCAGCACGAGGGAGAGGGAGTCGGAGGAGAGGCCTGGGGCGGACGTGGTCTCTCCGGACCCCTCGGCCGCAGGGGTGCGAGGGGAGGGCCGCAGGCGGGTGGGCGGCCGGGTGGCCCATGGGGGCTGAGGCCGGAGCAGAGGCGAGAGGAAAGGCCAGGCGAGGAGGAGGGCTCGGGCCTCTCCCCAACCCCTGTAAACCCAGAGAAAGAGAGTCAGCAGTCCTCCCCTTGGGCGGGAGAGGGAGAGAGCGGGAGAGGACGGCTCCACGGCAGGCTGGGCCCAGGCGAGAAGTCAAGAGGGTTTGAGGCCGCCAATCACTGGGGTTTACTCGCAGCCCTTAAATAGAAACACATGAGACCCATCGAATGAGGAGCCGGGGGTGGAGGCAGGGGAGGGGGAGGAGGGCCGAGACTGTTTACTTGAAACCCAAGAGAAAGTCCCAGCGCCAGCGCTGGAGAGCCCAGCCCGCCCCCCGCCAACTTTTCCTCAAGTTCGGCTCCACTGCTGCCCCTCGGGCTTACCAAGACGCGGCCACTGAGCCCACGGGCCTGGCCCCCCGGGGACCAGCCTCAGGCCCGTGCCCCCAGGCCCGCTTCCCAACGGGGCATCGTCCGGCCTGGCTGCCGCCCTCCGGCCACATGGAGACCGACTCAGCCTCCCTCTGCCTTTAAGCTCTGCTGGGGCTTGTGGTCAGGCTCCCGGAAGCCACCAGCTGCCCTCTCCTGGCAGTTTCAGGAGCTTGAGGGTCAAAAGGTGGGGCTAAGCAGGAAGAGGGCAGGGAGCGAGCAGCTTCTCTGTCCTCTTTAGCCACTGGATCAGTGCAACATTTATTAAGCAAACGCCAGGCTGGAAGGTAGACAGATTGGGTGCCCATCTCGGCTTACTGGCTGTGCGGCATTGAATGTGCTGCTGAAAGCTCTCTGCGCCTCACTATTACCATCACTAGAGTGCAGTGGGGACAGAGCACCTAAGATAACACATGGCTGGCTAGGAGCTGAAAGGATCCATGAACCATAGACCCACTGGTCACCTCCTACAGGAAGCCTTCCCAGACCCCCCTCTCCATCTCCCCGGCAAGAGGAATTCCTAGCATACTTCTTAGACTCTGTGTCTATCACCCTATACATCTACCAGTCTCCTGAAAGGCTGGGGGCTTCACACCACCAGCCTGGCTATAGAAATGGCTGAGAGGGTCCCCAGGCTCCACACGGCCCCCTTGGTGCTTCAGCCCGTAGCTACCTTCCCAACATGCCTGAGTCTAACTTGGCAAATGTTCTATGCCAGGCTCATACACTGTCCCATTTTATCCCCACAACAACCTTGTTACCTTCCCACTTCACAAAAGACACCTCAGAGACCCAGAGAAGACAAGAGGCTTGCCCCAGCTCACACAGTTGCTATGGAGAGAACCAAATTCACTCAGTGTTTTAGGTTCAAGCCCATCTCTCTTTCCATTACAGAACTGCCTCTGATATGTTTCCAGACATCCCATTCTCCTAGCACAATGATCCTCAACTTGGTCCCACAATATATGGGGAGCTTCTAAAGTACACTGATGCCTGAGCCCCACGCTCAGAGATGCAGACTGAATTGGTCTCAGGTATTTTTTAGACACCCCCTCCTCTCCCATGGTTCTCATACACGGCCAGGGTGAGAAATGCTGCTTAGATCTTTGGGTCTTTCTGTGCGGGAGGCTCCATCCAACCTAGGGTGGGGTCGATGGAAGGGAAAGAAACCCACTGCACCTGGCAATTTTCTCCCATGAGGTGTAGACCCTGCAGCCCCAGCTCAGTCCTTTGGAGACCCAGGAGGGACCCTGTCCCAGCTGAGGCCTGCCACATGGATGTGCACAGGCACTGCCCCAGGCAGCCCATCCGAAGCCAAGATTGTATTTCAGGCCAAAATGCAACCAACAGCTAGGCAGCAGGGTGGGCCTGGCTCTGCACTCAGATTGGGCCAGCTTCTGTGCCTACCCCTGCTAGCTGCACAGAGGCAGCGCTGGGCACGGAGCTGACAGAGACTACCTCCCACTGTGTCCCCCGGGGGCTGGTAGTGAGGGCAGCCAGCACAAAAAGGGCCAGCCCCTGCCCTTGTGGGACACAGGGGCTCCCTTTCCAGTTTGTGGGAAAGGAAAACGCAAGACAGAAACAGAAGACAGGAGTTCTCCAGCTGGTTAGAGAGCTTCCAAAGCCTGAGAGCCCAGATGATGCTGACAATTAATAGCAAGCTTTCACTAATGCTCACTACCTAATGCAGACCATATCGGATCCTCAGAACAACCCAGGTGTAGGCCCTTGTTATAGCCCCATTTCACACACAGGCAGACTAAGGCTCATGAGGCAATTTTCCTAAGGTCACACAGCTGGGATGGAACCCATGTCCTCCTGACACCACTGCTTGTGTCCTGACTCACGCCCTGTCTGTGGCCTATAGACAGCCACTGACCCCGAGGAGGGGCCCTGCCTCATCCTACCCACCCCACATCTGGCAGATAGCTGCCGCTTAATAAAGACTGGAGTGTGGGTTTCTTCTTGACTCTTGTAGCATCTGTTGACCAGACCACAATGCCCACTGGGGGTAGGCGGTCTGTAACTGTTGGTGAAATGAATGAATGAATGGACAGATAGATGAATAGTGATTTAACGGCTGCTTTGAGCCAATACGGATAAACCAGGCAGGGCCTCACCTCCGAAATCTGGGAAAACTAGAGAACTAAATTCTGGAAGGGAGAAAAAGGGGAGATGGGGAAACAGAGGCAGGGAGAAACAAGGAGTGATGGGTTTGTGGCCAAAAGCTGCTCGAGAGGATAAGCGGGGTGCTGGGGAATGGAGAGACATCAGGTCATTTTAATCCAAGCCAAGGAAATCTGAGGCAAGATTTCAAAGGGGAAAAACCCACATACTGCTCCCACCTCCACGCCACCCCTTGGAAATTGGCCTGAGCTTTCTGAAGACTGGCACTCTGGGACACAGGTAGAAAAGTTAAGAAAATGTTCTCCAGGCATTCCAGAGCACAGAAGACAGGCAGTAGCACACAGCCTAGGGGACGGACAGATGGACACACAGGCAGACACTCTGTCTTCCTCACTGCCCTCCCCTCCCCCAGCACAAGCTCACACTCTCTGGCATCTACCTCTTAGGGTGTTGCCTGCCCAGGGCTGCTCGGGCGGATGTGAGCTGGGAGCAGGTATCCAGATGAGAAAACACTCGGCAGGCGGGCCGGTGGGTGATGTCATCCCACAGAGGCTGCTCTGGATCCCCTCCCAGCCAAGGCCTGGAAAACTGGGGGCTGAAGGAGTCAGCCTGAGGGAGGGGGAGATGCAGTGGAGCGAGCCTCCTGTCTTCAGATAGGAAGCGTTTGGCAGTGGCATGGAGAAGGGGAGTACTCCTTATAGAGAGAAGAGTCCCTCCCAGATTGGAAGGGGACTTTCTGTCAGGGTCTCATCCATCTCACCTTTGTGCCTTTCTCAGAGCCCCTGGCTGGATCTGCTGGGGCTCTGGCAGTGCCCCAGAGCCCTGCCCCACGCCTGCCTCACACCTGCATTCCTCTCGCTACCAACTGGATGGACCCCTAGCTCCTGCCTGATCTGCCTGCCAACTTAGGCTTCTAAATGAGGCTTTTGCTAAGTCAATCCACTGCTCCAGCACCTTCACTGGGTCCCTGCTGCCTAAAGAAGAAAGGCCAAATTCAAGCTCAGTCTTTCTTGACAACCTGAGCTCCCCAAGTTCCCTGACACACAACTCTTCTGATCCAGGCAACATTCATTTATCAACACACAGATATCAAGCACCCACTGTGTGCCAGTCACACTCTTTTATGCTGGTTCTTATGTCCACGCCTCTGCTTTAGCTGTTCCCCCTGCTGGGAATGCCTTCCTCTTTACCAACCCCAATTCTACCCAACCATCTCTGCCCCTCCAGGAACCATCCAATCACTCAGCTACAGTGCTTGCTCCTGTCATGCACTGGATTTTCTTGTGGAGCACTGCTCCCTGACCAGATCATGTGCTTTAGACAAGAGTCTCCCTGATGAGGGTAGACAGACGCCTCAGGACTGGTGCCATAGGACATGGCACTAGACACAATAATTGCCTGAGAGTCGTGATGTGAAAGCATCAAACTGGAGTCTGAGGGTCTGAGGTCCAGTCCTGCCTTGTCCTTATTAGCTCTGTGACCCTGCAGAGGACACTTAACCTCTCTGAGCTTTAGCTTCGTCATCCATAAACAGGAACATAACAGTACCTACTTTGTGGGGTTGTTCTGAGCATGGTATAAGGTGATGGGGTTAATGCTCTACGTAAACTGTAGACTGTTTATAAAGCAAACAGGAAATGGGAGATTTGGGGAGGAGAGGAAGGGCTTAGGTTCCTCTGAAGCCTCAAAACCAGCATGCAGGGGCTTCCCTGGTGGCGCAGTGGTTAAGAATCTGCCTGCCAGGGAACACGGGTTCGAGCCCTGGTCCGGGAAGAGCCCACATGCCGTGGAGCAACTAAGCCCGTGCGCCACAACTGCTGAGCCTGCGCTCTAGAGCCCGTGCGCCACAACTACTGAGCCTGCGCTCTAGAGCCC
>NW_021703781.1:57362572-57364129 GCF_005190385.1 Monodon monoceros
TAGAGCCCGTGCGCCACAACTACTGAGCCTGCCCTCTAGAGCCCGTGAGCCACAACTACTGAGCCTGCCCTCTAGAGCCCGCGACAGGCTGAGGCTGCGTGCTACAACCACGGAAGCCCGCGCGCCTACAGCCCGTGTTCCATGACAAGAGAAGCCGCCGCAATGAGAAGCCCGCGCACCGCAACAAAGAGTAGCCCCCACTTGCTGCAAGTAGAGAAAGCCCGCGTGCAGCAACAAAGACCCAATGCAGCCAAAATAAATAATTTATAAAAAACAAACAAACAAACAAAACCCCAGCATGCAGGTCAGGGCAAGGGCCACAGTTGCCAGGAGAAGCAGCCATGGCTCTGTTCCTTCTCATGCCTTTCTCAGACCCCGCCTCCTGGCAGGCAGCGAGCATTTACCAGCTGGAGAGCCATATCAGAACCCCCAGGGCCCACTTATGGATGGATGCCAGCCCAAGCAGCCCGAGGCCCCTTATCCGCAAGGATCCCCAGCATCAGCCCCTTACCGCTGAGTGTCCAGTCTCACTGAACTTGCCAACATTCCAGGTGGGGAAACCAAGGCCGGCCCAGAGCGACGTGGCGACTCGCCCAAGACCCCGGCCCTGGTCTGGTGGTTTCCCCCAGCCCACGTGGCCTCCGCTCGGGCTCTCTCTCCAAACAGCTGGGCTCGTCCTGAGAAGCCAAGCCCTACGGTGGCCCCCATCCCAGGCTCCCCAGCTCTCCATGATGCCCCAAACCCTGGGTTTCCCACCAAGGTCCCTTCAGTCTCTCACAACTGATTCCTCCCAGGCCAGCCTCAGCCTGCCGGCCTCTCCACAGGCCCTCGGGCAGCCAGGCTATACGTTTGGTGAATAAAATGTATTGTTGTGGGCCAAGTGGGCTCTGGCTCACTGTCTCGGGAGAGGGAAAAAAGGGACGGGAGCCCAGTGATTAGCTCAGGCCGAGGCCCTCGTCACAGGCAACATGAGAAGGATGACTGCGAGGGGCTTGGGACAGGCAAGAGGTCCTCTGCCTGCTGCCTTCTCCTCTGCCCGCCCGCCCAGGCTGTTCACCTCCCGTTCCCTGGCTACGGCTGTGAGGGGAGGGGCTGGTCCAACCTCTGGTCCTCACCTCTGCTCTCAGGTTTGGGCTGGGGAAGGAGGGCCAGGTGGCACTCACAAAAATGGAGGGGCTTCTAGAAGACCCTTCTGGAAATCCCTTCCCTCTACCTGACACCATGTCCATCTAACAGCTGAGGACACTGCTATCCAGGTTTTTCTACCATTGTCCAGTAAAACCAAGGCTAAAGGTAAGCCTCTGACCTCTGTCCCAGCTCTGCCCAGACACAGAGCACAAGCCCAAGTCCCTGAGGGCTATGGGTGCCCAGGAAGCCCAAGGTCCTGAAGCCCTGAGACCAGAGGCAGGTCCCAGCTCTGGATCCCCGGGGTGTGGGGGCTGCGACTTCATTGCAGTTACAAGACTCCCCACCCCCCTACCCACCACGGCCTCAGCTCTCTGCCTCGGGTTAACAGCCTTGAAGCGAGACTAATGATCTTCAGCTGGCCCATCTCAC